>NC_090356.1:13668779-13968779 GCF_035084215.1 Heptranchias perlo
ACACACACAGGAGAGAGAGAGAGAGACAGGCAGACACACACAGGAGAGAGAGAGAGAGACAGGCAGACACACACAGGAGAGAGAGAGACAGACAGGCAGGCACACACAGGAAGGAGAGAGACAGGCAGACACACACAGGAGAGAGAGAGAGAGAGACAGGCAGACACACACAGGAGAGAGAGAGAGAGAGACAGGCAGACACACACAGGAGAGAGAGAGACAGGCAGACACACACAGGAGAGAGAGAGAGACAGGCAGACACACACACACAGGAGAGAGAGACAGGCAGACACACACACAGGAGAGAGAGACAGGCAGACACACACACAGGAGAGAGAGACAGGCAGACACACACAGGAGAGAGAGAGAGAGAGACAGGCACACACAGGAGAGAGAGAGAGAGAGACAGGCAGACACACACAGGAGAGAGAGAGAGACAGGCAGGCACACACAGGAGAGAGAGAGAGACAGGCAGGCACACACAGGAGAGAGAGAGACAGGCAGACACACACAGGAGAGAGAGAGAGAGAGAGAGAGAGAGAGACACACAGGCAGACACACACAGGAGAGAGAGAGAGAGAGAGAGACAGGCAGACACACACAGGAGAGAGAGAGACAGGCAGACACACACAGGAGAGAGAGAGACAGGCAGACACACACAGGAGAGAGAGAGAGACAGGCAGACACACACACAGGAGAGAGAGACAGGCAGACACACACACAGGAGAGAGAGAGAGAGAGACAGGCAGACACACACACAGGAGAGAGAGAGAGAGAGACAGGCAGACACACACACAGGAGAGAGAGAGAGAGAGAGAGACAGGCAGACACACACAGGAGAGAGAGAGACAGGCAGGCACACACAGGAGAGAGAGAGACAGGCAGGCACACACAGGAGAGAGAGAGACAGGCAGGCACACACAGGTGAGAGAGAGACAGGCAGGCACACACAGGTGAGAGAGAGAGAGACAGGCAGACACACACAGGAGAGAGAGAGAGACAGGCAGACACACACACACAGGAGAGAGAGACAGGCAGACACACACACACAGGAGAGAGAGACAGGCAGACACACACACACAGGAGAGAGAGACAGGCAGACACACACACACAGGAGAGAGAGACAGGCAGACACACACACAGGAGAGAGAGAGAGAGACAGGCAGACACACACACAGGAGAGAGAGAGAGAGACAGGCAGACACACACACAGGAGAGAGAGAGAGAGAGAGAGACAGGCAGACACACACACAGGAGAGAGAGAGAGAGAGACAGGCAGACACACACACAGGAGAGAGAGAGAGAGAGAGAGACAGGCAGACACACACAGGAGAGAGAGAGAGAGAGAGACAGGCAGACACACACAGGAGAGAGAGAGACAGGCAGACACACAGGAGAGAGAGAGAGACAGGCAGACACACACAGGAGAGAGAGAGAGAGACAGGCAGACACACACAGGAGAGAGAGAGAGACAGGCAGACACACACAGGAGAGAGAGAGAGAGACAGGCAGACACACACAGGAGAGAGAGAGAGAGACAGGCAGACACACACAGGAGAGAGAGAGAGAGACAGGCAGACACACACAGGAGAGAGAGAGAGAGACAGGCAGACACACACAGGAGAGAGAGAGAGAGACAGGCAGACACACACAGGAGAGAGAGAGAGAGACAGGCAGACACACACAGGAGAGAGAGAGAGAGACAGGCAGACACACACAGGAGAGAGAGAGAGAGACAGGCAGACACACACAGGAGAGAGAGAGAGAGACAGGCAGACACACACAGGAGAGAGAGAGAGAGACAGGCAGACACACACAGGAGAGAGAGAGAGAGACAGGCAGACACAGGAGAGAGAGAGTGAGACAGGCAGACACAGCGAGACACACATACACACAGCTCACTTACGTGTAGTGAATTTCCTGAATTTAAAAGTTTTGCAGATGTCAGGCTTTTTCAGCCGGTCCCTGTGTAGTGCCCAAAGTAGATTTGTGCAAAACACAGGCAAACAGCGACATTACAAACTTGCAATCGGGAACTGAGGAACGTGGGGAGGAATTGGGCAAGGCTTGTTTTGGTGTGTACCCATGGCAAATAGAAGCTCAGTGTTAACAAACCGGACGATTTTCTGTCCCTCAGCGCAGCAACTAGAGAACTCTCACAATTTCACCCTGCGGTTAGTCAAATGGTAGAACCAGCTCCCTAACCCAGGAGCTTCTCCTGGTTTGCAATTATTCTCATTTACACCACGGCCACGCACTTGCATATCGTCGGCAGTGTACAGAAATCTCAGATCAGCTTGTGCAAAATAGAAACAAGACCAAAGGGGCTGCTGGTCCTGAGAGGAGGTACTAGTTTTAAACTGCTGCAGTGACACTCCATTCATTTTGAGCGAGCCCACCATTTCATACGCTGTGTTTACTTAAACATGAAGGTTGTGGTTAGTAACAGCAGTGGGCACACACACACACTCCGGGCGAGAAAGCTTTGTGTTATTGCCGAGAAATCCTCACCATTGAGAGGAACCAACGCCACCCGTTTGCTATAAATAATTTGCTGTAGCAGCAGTTTTGTTTCTCCAGTCAATTCTCTGACAGAGAGTTCACACACCTGCTAGGATTTCAGGAAGTAAAATAGACAATTCCTTGGACAATATATTTCTTTAAAATCATTTTGTATTTCAAATTACAGCAAGATAGTTTACAGTAGAAAAACCATATACACATTGAAGGTCATTCTATTACACTTACCATTGCCAGGAACTGCCATTTCGTATAGGTGAACTTATATTTCCAATGATTCTCATGGTCTCTCTCATCTGCCTGCTTTAAGATTAGGTAATATTGTAATCTACAGTAAAACTTACAGCACTGCTATAGGCAAAAAGAACATTCTTCATTCACCAGGCCTGGCAAAAACAAACAGTCTCCTAACCAGCCAGACAGCTCCTACAATCCAAGACACTTTCTGCTTCTATTATGCGGCAAGCATGTCCATGGAATATTAGCAACAGAAATTACGTTAAAAAATTAAACCAGTCAGCTGAGGAGGTGGAGCCAATTCCGTAAATCAGGTGGTACTATAGTGCGATCATACCAGTAAGATAGCTTCAGCCGACAGAGGCAGCGATTTCACATGTAACAAAGAAAGCAGGAAAGGTTTAACCACTCCTTACTAGGCAGCAGTAGGTTGGAACATGAAAGAAAGCACTTTATCAGAGCAAAGCTATTTTAGAATGTGCTCTAAATTAAAGCAGTATTTTGCTTGTGTCAGTAAAAGCCACAACGAGATAACTATGAGGACTATTACAGCGTTCTGTAAAATTAAACAAACAAGACGAGGGGGAATGAATGGCTCAGATACAGAGTATTTCAGCATTACCCCATTGCAAGTCTCAACAAACCTCCGGGGAAAAGAACACCCCTCCAAACCGTTGTTAAAGTGCAAACGAATAGAGACCCATCACTCTTCCCGTGATGGTACGCTTGCTCTGGACCACCTGAATGTACAGATTACTCTCAGTTTCTGACAGTTTAGCGATGAATGCTGAAAATAATTTAAAAGACCTGTGCTGTACTTCATAACCAAGTAGAACATTTTTCTTCTTTAAAAAATACGAACTATCCTCTGGGTGCTGTGTGTGTGCAACAGTCATAAACCCTAGTGTCTTTGTTGGTCTACCCACAGATATATACTTGTTAGGTAAGGGTATTAAGGAATATGGAACCAAGGAGTTAAGATACAGATCAGCCATGATCTAATTGAATGGTGGTACAGGCCCGAGGGGCTGAATGGCCTACTCCTGTCCCTATGTTCCACAGGCATAATGGAGTAACCCACGGCAGGATGCTAAGTGCATTCTGCCTCTACGTCCAAGGGCCACCATCATGGGGAAGTAGCACTTCAGATGCTAATTTAGTATCTGAATTAACATGGCAAATGGAACAAAAGTTAAAATTATGATCATTATTGAAGTGTCAATGGTTGACCTGGACAGAGATGCTACTGTGCTAATCTTTACACTGAACTTCCAATTGGCTGGAAAACTGTTTTTTGGCCAGATAATAATGCAATCCTTTTTTTTAAAAACTGGCTCCACTTCCAAAATGGAGAGGAACCAGAAAAAAAACACAAACAAGTAAAATCCAGGTAGAAAATAAGTAAAATTAAAGTTTAAAATGAAAATAGAGCAGACAGAATAGAAGATGAG
Organism: Heptranchias perlo; assembly: GCF_035084215.1. Lineage (NCBI taxonomy): Eukaryota > Metazoa > Chordata > Chondrichthyes > Hexanchiformes > Hexanchidae > Heptranchias > Heptranchias perlo. The sequence continues at coordinate 13,672,988 of NC_090356.1, forward strand.
AGTAGGTAAGAGAGTAAGCAGAGGTGGAAGGGGTAATTTTCCGACTCCGCACTCCCTAGAGGGGAGCCTTGCCAGCTGGGAGTGCATATTGGGAATTCTGTCACATGCCATGCATGATTTTCCAACTATTTAAATGAATAGTCCGAAAATTGAGCGTGTCCTAATTTCCCAGTGGGCATGGATATCTGAAGTGCACTTTCATTGGGCAAGGACACCCGAGGCACGCTCCAATTGGGCAAGGACACCCGAGGCACGCTCCAATTGGGCAAGGACACCCGAGGCACGCTCCAATTGGGCAAGGACACCCGAGGCACGCTCCAATTGGGCAAGGATCTTGCCGAGAAACGCTCCAATTGGGCAAGGACACCCGAGGCACGCTCCAATTGGGCAAGGACACCCGAGGCACGCTCCAATTGGGCAAGGACACCCGAGGCACGCTCCAATTGGGCAAGGATCTTGCCGAGAAACGCTCCAATTGGGCAAGGACACCCGAGGCACGCTCCAATTGGGCAAGGACACCCGAGGCACGCTCCAATTGGGCAAGGACACCCGAGGCACGCTCCAATTGGGCAAGGATCTTGCCGAGGCACGCTCCAATTGGGCAAGGATCTTGCCGAGAAACGCTCCAATTGGGCAAGGACACCCGAGGCACGCTCCAATTGGGCAAGGATCTTGCCGAGGCACGCTCCAATTGGGCAAGGATCTTGCCGAGAAACGCTCCAATTGGGCAAGGATCTTGCCGAGAAACGCTCCAATTGGGCAAGGACACCCGAGGCACGCTCCAATTGGGCAAGGACACCCGAGGCACGCTCCAATTGGGCAAGGATCTTGCCGAGAAACGCTCCAATTGGGCAAGGATCTTGCCGAGAACGTAAGGTTGGAAAATTAGCCCTTAAAATATTTACATCTTTTTGTTTATACAAAATTGCGTTTTTAGTACTCTAGTACTTTAGAGCTATTGCAGTAATAAAGCTATTCCTGATGTTTGAGGAGCTGTAGCACTATACCTGCTCTCAGCATAACACCATGTGAGCTGAAACCCGACAGAACCGGTTGGGCCAAAGAGATAGATAGCAGTTCCCCGTTTACAAAGTTCACATAACTCAACAGCTCAAAAATTTATTTCAATTAAATTTTGGAAGCTGGGGGGCAAATCTAGACAAATGAGTAATGCTAGCCAAGAGGCACATGCAAATAATGTACATGGTACGGTAGCGTGAGGAATGGAAACATGGCAGAAGATTCAGACAGGAATAAAAACAGCATAAGCACCTTTGTATTGTGTATGTTTGGAATGTGATATGACAACTGTATTGTATGTATTGTGGCAAATTTTATGAAGAAAGTATAATTTTTGAAAAAAAATAAGCACCTTTGTAGAAAGGAACAGACTTTTAAAGCAAGAGGTATAGGCAGCTCACAAAAATACTGAAATTATCAAATTAGGTGCAAACAGGTGGACAAAAACTGGAGTGAAAATGGTTCGGAATGTTTTGCATAGACCTCCTTCCGTTCTGTAAAAGTCTATAATTCTCTGAGTAGCAGGGGATGAGCTGGCGCTTCATAAGGGAGACAGAAGTTGGCAAAAGGAAATAGGAACATGAAAAAAAAGAGATTTCCATCTAAAACAGCTAGTGTCTGTCGATCGAAGCATTTAAATGGAGCCAGTGAATATCTGATTTAACAGATATAGAATCATAGAATCGTACAGCAGAGGAGATTATTTGGCCCATCGTGCCTGTGACGGCTCTTTGAAAGAGCTATCCAATTAGTCCCACTCCCCTGCTCTTTCCCCATAGCCCTGCATTTATTTTACTTTTCAAGTATTTATCCACTTCCCTTTTGAAAGTTACTATTGAATCCGCTTCCACCACCCTTTCAGGCAGTGTATTCCAGATCATAACAACTCGCTGCGTAAAAAAAATTCTCCTCATCCCCTTGGCTTTTTTTGCCAATTATTTTCAATCTGTGTCCTCTGGTTACTGACCCTCCTGCCAGTGGAAGCAGTTTCTTCCTATCCACTCTATCAACACCCTTCATATTTGATGAAATACTTAGTAGGATACAATTTACTACTAGGACAATGGAAATATCATCGGTGGAATGCAACCAACGAGGATTGAGAAGATTAGACTCTAGGTAATGTTAGATTCGTAACGTTAGATTGGTAATGCTAGGGAGAAACTTCAGAGAACGTGTTACCTGCAGATATTTGGACGCTTAATATTAATTAAGGGCACAGTTCATGGAGGGAGGCATCTGAACAGTGTCTGGTAAAAGAGACAGGCCCAGTGTGATGAATGCCTTCTCATTCCAGGTTATGTGCTTACGTTAAAAATTCCACCACACCATTGCTCTGCTGACCAGTCTAACTAGAAAAAAAATCTGTGCAGTGAAAAGGCAAACTGCAGACACATGTTCTGTTCATATTGAATTATAGGCTTTTGCCCGTGGAAGGACTGAAAGCTTTCAAAGACGAAATATAACACTGTGCAAATTTAGCCAGCTGCTTGCCTTAGAGTCTGTACATTCCATAAACATGAAGGATATTAATTTTATGAATTCAGCCATCTTCCAGGAAATGCAGTGTTTTTTTTGGTTCAGGTTACAAGTCCTTTTGCTTCTTAATCACGTACCTGTTTGTTTAGCGCAGATTGCCGCAATCATGGCTCAAACTTAGAGAATCATAAGAAACTCAACGTTGTTGTAAAACAATTATGCAATAGTTGCTGACCCTCACTAGTGCCATGGTACTTCTCTGCCCAGATATAAAAAATAACAGATACCAGAGAGTGGATTCAAAGCAATAATCTGACTTTGGGGTTTATACGACTGTTTAAACCATTTGAACTTAGGTTTCACAGATTAAGACATCCCCTGAACCCTTCAATGAAATCAGTGGCTTACAATTACTCCCAATTAGCCACTGTTATCCATCAAAGATCTAGGAAGAAGTGAACGGATAGTCAACACACTTAATAACCCAAATCCCGCCTAATAATACTGCAGATCCTGTCAGGGATGAAAATGCTTTTAAACATTTCCTTGTCCATCACAGCACAGATCTTTAAATAGAAGTGCAATATCATGGTGACAAGATAACTTTATAACAAAATTCATATAATAAGCTTCAAAATCAACAACATATCTTTGTGAATTTACAGTAATTTAATCATGGGGTGGAAGTTCAGACAAAATACTCGCAATTTGCTTTAGCAGTTTATTACACTACTTAAACCTCTGTGTATTACTATATAGTTCATGATGGGCTGTCCCTTATCCTCTGTACAATATGTACTGTACAATTTCCCAGTCAGCAGTGGAGATCATTTATCAATCAACCTACAACAATAACAACTTGCTTTTATATAGCGCCTGTAGTGCAGTAAAATGTCCCAAGGAGCTTCACAGGAGCGTTTTCACACAAAATTTGACACTGAGCCACATAAAATATTAGGCGAGGTGACCAAAGACTTGATCAAAGAGGTAGGTTTTAAGGAGTGTCTTAAAAGGAGAGAGAAACAGAGAAGTTTCGGGAGAGAATTCCAGAACTTAGTGCCGAGACAGCTGCAGGCACGGCCGCCAATGGCAGGACGAAGGAAATCGGGGATGCACAAGAGGCCAGAATTGGAGGAATGCAGAATTCTCGGAGGGTTGTCGGGCTGGAGGAGGCAACTGGCAATAACAATTTATCTATTGTGTGAGTGCCCTCATAGCAGCAACAAATCCCACCGACAGCTGGCATGCAAAATGATAAAAGAAACAGAAAACTCAACATAAAACTGATGAACTCTCTTGTTGACAACAGAGTTCGATAGGTGACATAATGCGGTGGGGTTTCAACATGCTGCACTATGGAGTTTGGGAAGGTTTAACTGGTAATTCCCCACGTGGTGAGTCACCAATCTCAACAGTGCTCTTCCAGGGCAGAAGGAAAACAACAGGGCAATTATAACTTTTCTTCCCGATTCCAACAACCCCCAGCTCTGTGCAATTTGTAATATTGAGTTTCTCAAAGAAATAGAGTTATATTAAGGAACAAGAAAACCCATAGACATTTTATCTGCATAATTACTTAAAGAAATGCTTTTAAAGAGATGGCCTGTTGTTAACAGAGCACAAGCATTAACTGTTGTGTCACAAACACTGACAAAGTGTGCCATATCACTTCAGAAAAACACTCCACTATTAAGTTTCTGGTAGAATTCTAAAGTCATGGAATCTAGTTCACAAGAAGGGAGCAGAACAGAGTTTAGATTTACCTCATTTACAAAGAGCAAGCATATAGGAACATAAGAACAGGAGTAGGCCATTCAGCCCCTCGTGCCTGCTCCGCCAATTGATAAGATCATGGTATAGACTGCTCAGGGAGGCAGTGTAAATTGTTGGCAAATTCAAGAAGGAGCCGGATAGAAATTTGGCAGAGAAACAAACTGAAGGGAGTGAAAGATCAAGTAATGTGTTTTTAAAAAAATCTTTGAGACCAGCAATGAATGGATGGATTCTGTGCGGAGCCTTTATTTACACAGTACTGCAATGCTATTTCTACATTTTAAAAAATTTGTTCATGGGATGTGGGTATTGCTGGCAAGGCCAGCATTTATTGCCCATCCCTAATTGCCCTTGAGAAGGTGGTGGTGAGCAGCCTTCTTGAACTGTTGCAGTCTGTGCGGTAAAGTTCTCCCACAGTGCTGTTAGGCAAGGAGTTCCAGGATTTTGACCCAGCGACGATATATTTCCAAGTCGGGATGGTGTGTGACTTGGAGGGGAATGTGCAGGTGGTGTTGTTCCCATGTGTCTGCTGCCCTTGTCCTTCTAGGTGGTAGAGGTTTTGGGTTTGGGAGGTGCTGTTGGAGAAGCCTTGGTGAGTTGCTGCAGTGCATCCTGTGGATGTTACACACTGCAGCCACAGTACGCCGGTGGTGAAGGGAGTGAATGTTTAGGATGGTGGATGGGGTGCCAATCAAGCGAGCTGCTTTGTCCTGGATGGTGTCGAGCTTCTGGAGTGTTGTTGGAGCTGCACTCATCCAGGCAAGTGGAGAGTATTCCATCACACTCCTGACTTGTGCCTTGTAGATGCTGGAAATGCTTTCTCGCCGCAGAATACCCAGCCTCTGACCTGCTCTTCTAGCCACAGTATTTATATGGCTGGTCGAGTTAAGTTTCTGGTCAATAGTGACCTCCAGGATATTGATGGTAGGGGATTCGGTGATGGTAATGCCGTTGAATGTCAAGGGGACGTGGTTACACTCTCTCTTGTTGGAGATGGTCATTGCCTGGCACTTGTCTGGCATGAATTGACACCTGCCATTAAACTATTGAATTGTGTTAATGAGCAGAAGATGTTATTGTGGTTTTAATTTCCCCAAGCGGGAACCTGCTGCGTCATTTCCTGAAAGGTTAACAAGGCCTTTATTTTAGAAACTAAATTAACACATGCTTAAGAACAGGAGGGAAATTCAAAAAACTGAAAAACGACTGAATTTCCACCTAATTTTAACACATTTCTCCATGATTACTCCCAATTCAAAATACAAACAATAGTGTTTTAGACAGTGTTTTGCAAAGCGCTGTTCAGAACAGGGTCACACAGCAGTGAAGTATATATTAAAAAATGAGCCTGAATCCGACAGGTTTTTACATGGGGTCGGAAGTGTTTAAATTGCTGATGGAAAGATCATGCAATGATCACCAGAGCTGCACAACTGCAACTCCTAACCACAAGTCCAGTGCAGAACTGGAAGAAGTTGGTGAATTAAGATCTAGCTCCAGGTGCTGCAAGCCTCATCCCACTCCTTACTGTGATCAACAATAAATCTGCTCACATGTATAAACAAGCCACAGTTAATGATCAGCAGACAGGCATGTGGGAATCATTACATAACATTAAGTTGCTGATTAAATTAAACTAGGTTACAGTGTACAAGTTCAATATTCAAGTTAGTTTGATCCATTTTGGGTCACAGGGTGTTTGGTTGACTGTTTGATAGAAACAGAGATCCAGCAGCAAAGAACCTACTGAGCAAACTGCGAATCAGCAATATCAGAGTAAAATAAACACTAGTAAAATGAGTACAACCAGAGGAGAGAAAAATGTACATTTCAAATCAGATATAAACCCAGGAAGATCCCTTTATTTCCAGGAAGATGGTAAAGAGGTCTTTAAAATGCACAAGTTTTTAACCAACCTACATGTTGATCTCCCAGCTGCAGTAATTCCCAATTCCTTGTGCTGTGTACATTTCAACTAGAGTTCAGGTTTTGTTTCCTCAACTTACCTCAGTTCTTGTGGAGGATTGGATCTGGCTAAGGCTGTAGTATGCATTGTTTTTCTCTTTCCACTATGTCTCAGATGGCCCCAGAGGTCAGCAATCACAGATGTATTCAGTGCTTCAGTGCAACTCATTACTTCACTGACAGCGAAGAGTGCTGGTTAAATAACTTTTGAGATACTTCCTCATTAAGAAATGCAAGACCTTTCACAGCTTGTTAGTCAGGAGAAAAAGTCCCAATGTGCAACAAGTGCTGGGAATTGATTCCAGGAAGATAAGTAGTCCCAACATGGAACACTGTTGATGAAAGCAACACTGGGATCAGAGAGATTTGATTCATGTGAATAGAGGAACACAATGAACTGGGTGGAAGGACATCGGTTTTGTGGGAAAAATAAATCTACTTGGCAGTATATTGGAGTACCAACAGATGTCGCTTTAGAGTGGTGGGAGTCACCTCAATTTTTGTCCATCAAAGTTCCTTATCTCAACTATGAGAGACAGAGTAGAGAGATAGAGAGGAAAAAAAGAGAAAGGGAGACAGAGACAGAGACTGAAAGACAGGAGGAGACAGAGGGAAAAGGGGGAGAAAGGGGAAAAAAAAGAGACTCTGAAGCAGAGCAAGACAGACAGAGACTGACAGAGACAGACAGAGAGCCTGCGCGCGCAGGCAGACAGACACAGCGACAGGCAGACAGACACCCTTGTGCTACAGTCTCACACTTTTGAGTCATATTGTTGAGAGCATGAGAGCAGATCACCTGCCACCTTGACCATACCCAATGTGTGGCTGGGAGACAAAAGAGAAGCTTCATCTGCTTAAAACAAACATTTCTCAGCATTGCCTGATTGTGCAAAGAACTGCCTGTTCGCAACTACAAACTTCACAATATTCTCTTAAGTATTGATTGAAAAAAATAACATCTCAGAAACAATGGGGTATTTGTCTTCTACAAGATGCATCTGAGTCAGTCAGCAATGGGAACAAACAAGTAGGCTATCTGAAAATGTGCCCACAAGCATGATGCACAGTGTCCCCAGCTGCAAATTTGAATAGAAGTTCAGAGAAATGTTTAGATTGAGAACAAAAACCAAGAGAGAATCAAGCTTACATTATTTACATTTTGTTTTTCTTGTAAGTGCCCTGCAAAAAAAAATGAATGCACAGGAACATGAAAACATTTAAATATATTTTTAGAACACTTAATAAAAATCTGAATAATTTCATGGAAGAAATGAAATCAGACACTATAATCTTTTCCCTTGTAAAATCCACCAGTCAAAAATTACTAGAAATTCCTGTATTGGAATATTTTGTATGATATGCTGGAAATCTCAGTCCAAGCGTTGTACTGTTGATATCCAGTAGCTTTTGAAAGCTGCTAATTCTTGCCTTCTGCCAAGAATTGCTACTGGTCTCTCACAGTCCTCTGAAAAACATTCATAATGGATGGTGCCAAAGAGTAGAATCCATTGGCACACTAACACCTGCTGAGCAAGTTAACTGCCTTGAGGTACCTGTGTAAGAACAGCATGCAAAAATTAGAAAACTTTCGGTAAACCAAGTGACGCAACTGAAAAATAAGAAAGAGACGGTGTTGAAAAGTTAATGGCGAGGGCACGATAATCCAAAAGGCCCAGTCCTTCCAACGGAAAATAAATTGTATGTCTCCAGGAAGGCGGGTTGAATTTAGCATTAAATTCACTCCAATCCTAAACGAACTTACTGCAGTAAAACCCTAAAATTCTGGAAATACTCAAGGATCGGCCTGCATCTGTGAAGAGGAAAGGCAAGTTATGACATTTTGGGATGTGTGCCCTTCACGGAGCTCACCCAAAGTATTGTAACTTGTCTTCACTCTTTCCAGACACTGACTGACCTGCTGTGTGTTCCAGCAGTATTTCCTTTTTATTTTAATAAAACACTGTTTTGGTTGCTTTCTTTGGCAAATATATTCGGTAGATTGCGAATATTAAAAAGAGACAGAATTCCACAGGTTAAAGGAGTCTCCGTTTATGTTTAGTGTCCTAAACCAGGGTGCATTAGATATATATTATGCAATTTAACCCCGTGGATCACAAACAGTGAGTAAACAATGCTCATTACAAAATTATCCACTTTTCGGCTGCCATGATTTGAAATACAATTGCCCGTAGATGACCGTCATCCTTTTTCATACAAATGTATACTCTGGGTAGATTACCGAACAGAAAAACCACAAATGAGTCAGGTGCCTCTTCATAACAGAGAGCAATCTGTTCAGTCTTGCTTCAAATTGAGTTGGACACTGTTGGGCAAGGTTTCATCATCTTTCCCCATCACAAACCGGAAGAAGCAGATTGTCGCCCGATTTAAGAGCACCAACACGGAGCCTGCAGCTCAGGGGGTGCCTCCGACACCTCGGGTAATTTAACCCGATAGGCACACCACATATCGGGAGGTTTCGAAGCTCCTTGCCTGTAAACCACAGCCTGCAATTGCACTTCAGCCCACCTCCAATATTAGGACAAAAGCAAAATGCTGCGGATGCTGGAAATCTGAAATAAAAACAGAAAATGCTGGAAAACACTCAGCAGCTCAGGCAGCATCTGTGGAGAGAGAAACAGATTTCATGTTTCAGGTCTGAGGCGAGGTCATCGACCTGACACGTTAACTCTGTTTCTCAGATGCTGCCTGACCTGCTGAGTGTTTTCCAGCATTTTCTGTTTTCATTTCCAATGTTAGGCATTGCCTAAAATTGTGGATTCAGCTCATGTCATGTACTGACAGCGTAGTTTAGACCTCCCTCGTCATAACCCAGTCAGGGGTGGAGATTGATATGGAGGCCTGAACATCTCTAAGCTTGTGTAGATAATGGGGAGAAAGAACGCTCCGACAAGATATAGCATAACGAAAGTTTTCAGCGTAATCTAATCTGCTGTGGAATGTGTTACACCTGACCAGTTCTCCATGGAGGAGTTAATGCTGGCGCCAAAGATGAGTCTTGCAATAATCTGTAGTGAAAAGTGCACGAGACGAGCGTGATGGTTCCATCTGGTCCTGGTCAAACAAAAAAAAGTGAAATACTGCAAATCTGAAACAAAAGCAGATAAAGCTGAGAACAGAATCCGAAAAAGGTGGTGGGAGAAACGAGAGACAAATATTTTTTCTCTTCCAGTCCCCTTCCTCGGATTCTATTAGTGTGTTTGTGCATTTCTTATTTTTCAGTTCTGAAGAAGGGACAATGCCTGAAACACCGACTGCCTGCCCTGTGTTTCCAGCGTCTTCAGTTTTTGTTTCTTTTCAAAATCATCTCTGCTTCAATGAAATGGCAGTGTCTTAGAAATGCTTTCCCCTATACTGCTGAAAATTGGCACAGATTCTGCAATCAGTGAGGATGTAAGTACAATTCGGGCTCACTCCCAAGTACTTTCATCTTGTTCTTGCAGCAAAAGGCAGTGATCCGAAACCTACTCTAATGTATAGGATAAGGGCTGTAGCGTAGACAGTTACGGCACAGGAGACGGGCCATTCGGCCCATCGTGTCTATGCCGGCCGAAAAAGAGCTATCTAGCTTAATTCCACTTTCCAGCACTTTCCAGGGTCCGTAGCCCTGTGGGTTACGGCACTTCAAGTGTTCATCCAAGTACTTTTTAAAATGAGTTGAGGGTTTCTGCCTCCATCACCCTTTCAGGCAGTGAGTTCCAGACCCCCACCATCCTCTGGGTGAAAAAATTTCTCCTCTGCTCTCCTCTAATCCTTCTACCAATTACTTTAAATCTATGCCCCCGGTCACTGACCCTTCTGCTAAGGGAAATAGATCCTCCCTATCCACTCTATCTAGTCCCATCATAATTTTATATACTTCAATTAAATCTCCCTTCACCCTCCTTTGTTCCAAAGTAAACAAAACCTGCCTAGCCAATCTTTTCTCATAGCTAAAATTCTCCAGCCCTGGCAACATCCTCGGAATTCTCCTCTGTACCCTCTCTAATGCAATCACATCTTTCCTGTAATGTGGTGACTAGAACTATACACAATATTCAAGCTATAGCTAGGGTTGCCAATCCTACAGGAGTCTGCAGGAATTGAAGATTAATCTCAAGGACAGTCCTGCAAGCAACCCGTGAGAAAAATCATAGGGGCATTAAAAAAAGGTGTTATTTCATTATCTTTAAACACTTTCGTTTATTAGATATAAAAATATTGGAGTTTTTTTTTATTCGTTCTGGGATGTGGGCATCGCTGGCAAGGTCAGCATTTATTGCCCATCCCTAACTGCCCTTGAAAAGGTGGTGGTGAGCCGCCTTCTTGAACCGCTGCAGTCCGTGTGGTGAAGATTCTCCCACAGTGCTGTTAGGAAGGGAGTTCCAGGATTTTGACCCAGCGACGATGAAGGAACGGCGAAATATTTCTAAGTCGGGATGGTGTGTGACTTGGAGGAGAACGCGCAGGTAGTGTTGTTCTCATGTGCCTGCTGCTCTTGTCCTTCTAGGTGGTAGAGGTCGCGGGTTTGGGAGGTGCTGTCAAAGAAGCCTTGGCGAGTTGCTGCAATGCATCCTGTGGATGGTACACACTGCAGCCGCAGTGCGCCAGTGGTGAATGTTTAGGGTGGTGGATGGGGTGCCAATCAAGCGGGCTGCTTTGTCCTGGATGGTGTCGAGCTTCTTGGGTGTTGTTGGAGCTGCACTCATCCAAGCAAGTGGAGAGTATTTCATCACACTCCTGACTTGTGCCTTGTCGATGGTGGAAAGGCTTTGGGGAGCCAGGAGATGAGTCACTCGCCGCAGAATACCCAGCCTCTGACCTGCTCTTGTAGCCACAGTATTTATATGGCTGGTCCAGTTAAGTTTCTGGTCAATGGTGACCCCCAGGATGTTGGGGGATTCGGTGATGGTAATGCTGTTGAATGCCAAGGGGAGGTGGTTAGACATTCTTGTTGGAGATGGTCATTGCCTGGCACTTGTCTGGCGCGAATGTTACTTGCCACTTATGAGCCCAAGCCTGGATGTTGTCCAGGTCTTGCTGAACGCGGGCTCGGACTGCTTCATTATTTGAGGGGTTGCGAATGGAACTGAACACTGTGCAATCATCAGCGTACATCCCCATTTCTGACCTTATGGTGGAGGGAAGGTCGTTGATGAAGCAGCTGAAGATGGTTGGACTTAACTGGACCAGCCATATAAATACTGTGGCTACAAGAGCAGGTCAGAGGCTGGGTATTCTGCGGCGAGTGACTCACCTCCTGACTCCCCAAAGCCTTTCCATCATCTACAAGGCACAAGTCAGGAGTGTGATGGAATACTCTCCACTTGCCTGGATGAGTGCAGCTCCAACAACACCCAAAAAGCTCGACACCATCCAGGACAAAGCAGCCCGCTTGATTGGCACCCCATCCACCACCCTAAACATTCACTCCCTTCACCACCAGCGCACAGTGGCTACAGTGTGTACCATCCACAGGATGCACTGCAGCAACTCGCCAAGGCTTCTTCGATAGCACCTCCCAAACCCGCGACCTCTGCAACCGAGAAGGACAAGAGCAGCAGGCACATGAGAACAACACTACCTGCACGTTCCCTTCCAAGTCACACACCATCCCGACTTGGAAATATATCGCCGTTCCTTCATCGTTGCTGGGTCAAAATCCTGGAACTACCTTCCTAACAGCACTGTGGGAGAACCTTCACCACACGGACTGCAGCGGTTCAAGAAGGCGGCTCACCACCACCTTCTCAAGGGCAATTTGGGATGGGCGATAAATGCTGGCCTTGCCGGAGACGCCCACATCCCATGAACGAATAAAAAAGAATAGACTACTTGGCCCATCAAGCTCATTCATCCCACAGTCATTTCTCCAGCTCACTTACTTAATCTCACCAATTTGTAGCTCAACATTTTCCAGTTCCACCATAATGACCACTTTGTACGAGTTTACTTATTTGGACACTGTTGGACTGGGTGAGGAAGGGGGAGGAGGTTAAACTGGTTTTAAGGAAGTTTCCTCATGTCGCCTCTTGTTCTTTTGCTGATCACCTTAAATCTGTGTCCTCTGGTTACTAACCCTTCTGCCACTGGAGACAGTTTCTCCGGTTTTGACAGAGTAAATAAGATCATGATTTTGAACACCTCTATTATTCAAACAACAACTACAACCAATGTATTTATATAGCGCCTTTAAAGTAGTAAAATGTCGCAAGGCACTTCGCAGGAGCATTATCAAATAAAATTTGACACCGAGCTACACACGGAGATATTAGGTGACCAAAAGCTGGGTCAAAGAGGTAGGTTTTAAGGAGCATCTTAAAGGAGGAGGAGAGAGAGGTAGAGAGGCGGAGCGGTTTAGGGAGGGAATTCCAGAGCTTAGGGCCTAGACAGCTGAAGGCACGGCCGCCAATGGTGCAGCAATGAAAATCAGTGATGCCGAAGAGGCCATCACAACTGCATGCCAGCAAGTTTAGCCAAAAACCTATGGAAAAATTTAAATTCCCTTTAAATACGAACATGAAAAACCCGATTAATGTGAGGTTTCGATTAAAGAGGAAGGGCGTGTAAGGATTTTGAACATGACCCAATGTCCAAAATTCCTACAAGAGTAACTTGTGAAAAATGTGTGACTCAATTCAAATTAATTCACAAACATTATGCAACCTGCAGACAATGTATTTTCAGATAACACTAATAAGTTTAATAATGGAAAGAAAGAGACTGAGTGAAATAGACAGGTCAGGCAGCATCAATATTTCAGTAAACACCTCTGGTCAGAACAATCAGTGTAATGAGCACTCAGTTCTAATGCAGGTTCCTTACCCAAAATGTTAACTTGTCTTTTCTCTCTTCAGGTGCTAAGGACTTGCTGGTTAAATCCAGATTTTTTTGTTTTCGTTACATATTTCTAGAATTTTGAGTTTTTTGGTCTATAAAATTTATGAAAAACTTCTGAAATCACAAGGGAAAAAAAAATTGTTACCCCCCTAGCAAAAATTGGTATGTTACTTTGTACACACTCACCTGTTGTGCAAGTCATTACTTTTCCCTACAGTTGCCCCCATGCTGCCAATATCCTTTTTCTTTGGTTTGCTCCAGTGTTTCGAGTGAGCACCTACTTCCTACTAGCCCAATTTCAGTGCTGCAACCTCCACTTCTGCAAACAGAACATTTGCTCAAAATACTTTTTTTTTTAGTTCCCCCTCCTAATACAAATAGTGGGCAGTACATGGCAGTGTTCATAACCAAAGCATGGGTTTGTCCCGCACCTCGCCTATTGTGTCTATATATGGCTTGATTACAGTATTTCCTACTTAGTTGGTATTATCTGCAGGTCGTAACTTTCTGTTTTACAATGCTATACCGTGCAATGATGAAGAAAGCAAAGGGTGTCAGTAAACTGGGCTTCTAATCAATTGATACTGTAAAGCAAGTCTAATTTGTACCCACTCTTCCTCTCTACAATAATCTATCCACAGGAACCCGATAAAAGCAGAATTTTTTGAACTGTTTTCCAAGCCATAAAGTTGCAACTGCATTTCTTTCTTGGAAGGGTCTGATTGTGATTGAGGGAGTATGAGATGTAGACATACAGGTTTACCAGCATTTCCACTGGTAAACCCAGGAAACAGTGAACTGGGAGTAGGCTTATGGGGATCTCTAATCTTGTACTGATCTTTCTTCAGATCATAGACCAATAGGGCTGTATGCATAAGCGGTTGCAGTATATATAGACCTAGATGTCCATAGTTCCTCTACCTTTCACTAGTTCCAACTATGGAGACAGGCTGGGGTGTGCGGTGGTTAAGACTCCCACAGTTCACTACAAGTAGAAAGTCATCATAACACTTGGCATGTCGCTGCCCATCCACCCATCAAGCATTTTTAGTACAGTGGATCCTTTGTCTACAACTAGAAAAAGATTGTAAAGGTTTTCCACCATGAGATCAGTAACGTTTGAAAGTGGCTGTTTACTTTTTGTTCCAGTGATCCAAACACCACAGGAAGCACCTCTAAAGTTCTCTTTGGCAGCTGATATTTCCTTTGCAACATCAGAAAGGGTTTAATCTGTCTTTGTTCAATTACCTACTGGATTGCCCTGTCTATTGTCCTACCGACTATTAAATCTGTTCTCTGGTCACTTACAAAAGAGCTTCCCCCGAATAGAGAGGCTGGTGATGGATAGCACCTAGATGGTGCCATACAATAACAAAAAGAATTTGCATTTGGAGGGAATGAACAGAAGAGAGAATAAATTTATTTGTAGCCCTGTAACTGAAGGATTGTTACCAGTACTTTGAAGTGTCACATGGTAATCCCAGCTTCCTATTTAATATAGGGTTTGATTTTGCTGTAGGCAAGTTAGTTGGAAGTTGACTGTCTATTAATAATGATGTGGAGTTCCCCCTCCTTCCACACCGTTCACCTGAGGAAGGAGGTAGCCTCCGAAAGCTTGTGAATTTAAAATAAAATTGCTGGACTATAACTTGGTGTTGTAAAATTGTTTACAATTGTCTATTAATAATGCAGCACATCCTCAATAGACATCGCAGCCCATCTGCTCAGAATGACAGCATCTACATTCTTGGAACGTCGCTCAAATGTAAATGAACAGGTCATCAAGCAAAGAAAAAAAAAATCAAGGCACAGCATATTTATAGTTTCTGATTTTATATAAAAATATTTAAGGGGTCATTTTGCAAGGCTCTGTTCATGGTGCAGAGTCTCACTAATGGCAAGGATAGGTCAGAAAATCAAGCTCACCGTTGGCGAGACTTCACACCAGAACCATGCGACATTATTGATAATATTTTCCACAGTATACAATAGGAGCTTTCTAAAGTCATTGGTGTCAGCCTTAGTTCGAGGGTAGCACTCTCACCTGAGTCAGAAGGTCATGGTTCAAGCTGTTAAACCGAGGCTCTGTTTGCCTGCTTAGATGGATGTAAAAGATCCCATGGCACTATTTGAAGAGCAAGGGAGCTCTCCCCCAGTGTCCTGGTCAAAATTTATCCCTTAACCAACAGCACTAAAACAAATTACCTGGTTATTTATTTTATTGCTGTTTGTGGGACCTCGCTGGGCACAAATTGGCTGCTGTGTATCCTACAGTTTTAAGCATTAAATCAGATTCTGCCCAGTCTCACACCATAGGCTTCATAACTCAAGTGATGACAGTGCAAAAAGTCAGTCAAATGGCTACATGTGATACGTAGTCATGAAGCCGGCAGTTTGTATGCGTTGTCAAATGCGTAGGCTTCGAGGAGCTCCTGAACATTTACCTGAGGAAGGAGGAAGCCTCCGAAAGCTTGTGAATTTAAAATAAAATTGCTGGACTATAACTTGGTGTTGTAAAATTGTTTACATGTGATACAGCAGTTAGAGAATTAAAATTTGAGAGATAAATTACAGATCTTCAATGCAGACAAATGCATTGGAAAATTCACATTGAAATAGCTTAAAATGACCATAAATATTCTAGAATTAGATCAAAACTCATTTTGCACTTAAATTACTTATGAGTAATGCTGGCTGCCAGTTGAACCTCATTTAGTATTAAAATTCTTTGTGTCTGCCCCAGATTAGGGGGCAAGTGGATTAATTTTTACATTGAGAAAACTAAACCTTTCCATTATAACATCGTCTGACATACTTAACCCGGGAGTATGAATCCTTGGCACTTTCCAGAAGACAGTACAGTTACTCAACAACTACAAGAGTGATCTTGTCCTTCAGCATCCGCATTATCTCCTCAACTGAGAAGGTATGACGACCCAAACCTTGGTCAACTCTAATGGCAAGCTAATATGGCTTCTTGGTCGACCTGCTAGGAATTGTAGAGCAAAGGATCCATATCAAGCAAGTATTTCTCTTCCTCCCACCCCTTAAGAGAGCACAGAGCCTGACCTCTAGGGAAAGTTCAAATGCAAATACTGGTTTACAAAAATCACAAGATAGAATTGAAGGCAGCCTTTTTGCTCATCCTTCCAGAAGTCCAACTCTACTCTCTCCAGTTCCAGCAGGAAGCTGGTTTTTAAATGAGCCCAATGTTCTGGATGCCTTTCCTAGCAACCCACTTTAGCTGATCACCCTCTGTGTAAAGACAACCCTCCTAAACTTGCCTTTAACATGCATCATTGTGTCCTGTCACTTTGATGTATCTGTTAAGTATTTATATACCTCTAAATAGGTCCCCTCTGAGGTACTACCTCTCCAGATTGAAGAGCCCTTGCTTATTTAGCTGTTTCTCTTAGTTCATCCCTCTGACACTGCCTCGTTGTTCTCCCCTGATCACCCAGAAAAGAAAACTGCTCATGTGTGGTTACAGGCACCTACCAGTTTCTTACCATTACATCATCACTATATCAAAAATACCAAGCTCTTTTTAAATAGTCATTTGTAGATGAAAGATTTCCATAATTTGGAACTCAAAGAATCATGAAAGAGTTAACTACTGAGAAAAGTTCACGCGCAGGAACTGATTAGAACATAATTTTAGCCAAACTTTCTTATGACAATAGTAATATCTGTATTGTATTTTGGCTGGGTCTGCAATTTTAAATGATACACTTAGTACTATACTTCAAGGGTATCATCAGCAGTGATATAGTCCTTGCTTTGTGGGAAAACAAGGATCTTGAAATTTGTATGGAGTATTCTGTATTAACGTGAAACATTCATTTTCACAGACAGTGCAAACAAAACATCTGAATAAATTTAGTCTCAAGGTTTTCCTGAAGAGTTGCGAAGTTAAAATGAAACCAATTGTACATTAAAAGTTTGCAATCACTGGTAGGAAAATAAGAATATTTGCAGGCAGTTCAGTTTAAGATGTGATCGGCATAAACAAGCTACTTACATTACAGCCTTTGGGTTCTGCAACATGCAAGCTTTTGGTCCAAATTTCGTTGCTGGACTTGGTCCATGTAGTGATCGTGTCCTCCTAGTGATTAAAACAAACCAGTGTCATTCAAAATAGTAACTGTACAAGCCTTTAAAAATAAACCACTTTGATACTGAAACATCTCCCAATGGTAAATTATGTGGAAAGTCACACTGCCCTCTGATGCCAAGGCATTGCACGTTGGTGTGTGCGGGGCGATCTTTATAATAATTTCAAAAAAAAATTGTTTTGCAAATTAAGACCAACAAAGTTTGGAGAACAGGCTTGTCATTTTCCAATTCCTTTACACTCCCCACTCAAAATTAATTCCCCCTGGGCTCCAGAAAGCACTTGATGAAGTAACGGAGAAGATTGACAAAGGTAGTGCAGTAGATGGACTTTCAAAAGGCATTTGATAAAGTACCACATAATATACTTATTCGGAAAATAGAAGCACATGGTATTAAAGAGATGGTGGTAACTTGGGTACGTAATTGGCTAAAGGACAGGAGGCAGAGAGTAGTGGCGAATGGACAGGAGTATTCGTATCCCACTAGGCTTAGTGCTTGAGCCTTTATTCTTTCTGATCCCGATAAGTTTACGTGGATCCCGAAACCAAACTTGCTAACAGAAAAGTAGGAAGAACATTGGAGATAGATATTGCAGCTAAATTTAGCTTTAATCAGTTATGCATATAAGCAGAAAAATGACATAGTACACTTAACACTGATTATATTACAGTAGAGAAAAGACCAAATGTGTCCCACATTATACAGTGAACGGAATTGAATTAGAAATAACCTGGGAGTAACAGTGGAAGTGTCACTGTTAGCGGCCAATGCAGTGAAACTATTAAATAGCTAACAGAATATATTCAGAGCAAGGAAAACCTACCAAAAGTGGGCTGCTTATTCTAAATTGACATCTATTGCAAGCTAAATTAACTCATTTACTTTAACAATTTAGCTCCTGTTTGTCACTAAAAACAAGTTTTATAAAGGATAAGCTGAAAAATGGAGCAAAGCACAGACTTGGACTGCTTTAATTTACAGAACGTTATCTTTAATTAACACAAAGTTCTGAATACCACCTAATAACTTACCCCTAGGATTCAAATCTTTTGGTGTCATGTTCAATTAAACTTTGATAATTGAAGAGTAATTTAATTGAACGAGACACCAATTGAACAACAGCAGTAAATTCCAGTTGTTATATGCACAAAGACTGTACTCCTGTAAATCACAGAGGGGGGCCATTTGGCACTTGTGCTGCTTTCAAAGAGCTGTTCAATGTCCCATCTCCCTGCCTTTTCCCTATATCCATTGACATTTATCTTTTAAAAATATTTATCCACTTCCCTTTAAAACCTGTAACGGATTTTGCGTCGCTCACTGTTTCTGGTAAGGCATCCCATGCTGTAACGTTAAAAAAAATCTCCAAAGCGCTCTTTGTTCTTTAGGTGACTATCTTAAATTTATGTTCTCTCGCCGACCAGTGAAAATAGTCTTTCCTGACTTATTTCATCAAAACTTCTCATTTTAAACACCTCTGTTAGGTCTCCTCTTGTTCTAATGAATTTTCTCCAAGTCGCTGCTCCCAACTTATCATCGAAGTGAACTTCTTCTGCACCTTCTCCATGGCTTTGATATCCTTCCTAAAGGAAGGTGCCCAAACTGGACACTATTCCAAAAGCTTAACCTATGATTTGTATAGGTTTAGCTTTACCTCTGTTTTGTACTCTTTACACTATTTATCAAACCTAGAATTCCATGTGCTTTTAAAGATTTGTGTACCTGTACCCCTAAGTCTCTCTGCTCGTGTAGACCTTTTAACATTTTACCATTCAGTCTATTATCCTCCTATGTCCCTCTCCTTATTCTTCCTTCCATAATGTATCACCTCACATTTCTCCACATCAAATTTCAACTGACATCTATCTGCCCAATCTACTAATGCCTCTATGTTCTCTATGTTCTCCTGCAGTCACTTACTGGCCTCTTCAGAGTTATCCTTGCTCCCTATTTTTGTGTCATCCGCAAATTTTGATATTGTGCCCCTATACCCACATCCAGATCATTTACTAATATTGGGAAGCAACGGTGCCAACAGAGACTCCTGGAGGTACCACTATTTACATCTCTCCAATCCAAAAATACATTTAACCAACTTCCTATCCATGCTGCCACATGTTAATATCATGTGCCTTAATTTTATCAACAAAACTCCTATGCGGTGCCTTATCAAACACCTTTTGAAAATCTATATACACAACATCCATTGCATTTTCTTTACATGTGTCGATATAGTTGCTCTACCTTCTCCTCTTGTACCCTTTCATTCCAACAACCACACCCTTCAGTTAGAGATACTAAATAAGTACTTTATCTCATTTTTCACTGAAGAGTGTGGTTGTCGGAATGAAAGGGTAGAAAAGGAGGAGGTAGAGAAACTTTATAGGATAACTATGGATAAAAACTACTGAAAAAAATTGGTAGACTTCAAAGTGAAAGAGGCAGCAGGCCATGGCTAACTAGAGAAGTTAAAGATAGTATTAGATTAAATGAAAAGGCTTACAATGTTGCCAAAAAGAATAGTAAGCCTGAGGATTGGGAGGGTTTTTAGAAATCAGCAAAGGATGACCAAGAAATTGATAGAGGGAGAAAATAGAATGAGAGTAAACTAGCAAGGAATATAAAAACAGATTATAAGAGCGTCTACAAGTATGTAAAAAGGAAGAGAGTAGCAAAAGTAAATGTGGGTCCCTTAGAGGCTAAGACAGGAGAAAGTATAAGAGACGTTAAACAAATTTTTGTATCTGTCTTTACAGATAGAAGACAAAAAACATACCGGAAATAATGGACAACCAAGGGTCTAATGAGAGTGAGGAACTTAAAGTAATTAAGATTAGTTGTAAAGAAAAAGTACTGGAGAAATTAATGGGACTAAAAGCCGACAAATCCCCAGGACCTGATGGCCTACATCCTCGGGTTTTGAAAGAGGTGGCTGCAGAGATAGTGGATGCATTGGTTTTGATCTTCCAGAATTCCCTAGATTCTAGAACGGTCCCCGTGGAATGGAAGGTAGCAAATGTAACCCCGCTATTCAAGAAAGGAGGGAGAGAGAAAACAGGGAACTACAGGCCAGTTAGTCTGATATCAGTAGTAGGGAAAATGCTAGAATCTATTATTAAGGATGTAGTAACAGGGCACTTAGAAAATCATAATATGATTAGGCAGAGTCAACATGGTTTTATGAAAGGGAAATCATGTTTGACAAATCTATCAGAGCTTTTGAGGGCGTAACTAGCAGGATAGATAAGGGGAACCAGTGGATGTAGTATACTTAGATTTTCAAAAGACATTCAATAAGGTGCCTCACGAGATTGTTACACAAGATTAGGGCTCATGGGATTGAGGGGAATATATTAGCATGGATTGGTTAACGGACAGAAAACAGAGAGTAGGAACAAACAGGTCATTTTTGGTTTGGCAGGTTGTAACTAGTGTGGTGCTGCAAGGATCAGTACATGGGCCTTAGCTGTTTACAATCTATATCAATAATTTAGATGAGGGGAATCGAGTGTAATGTATCCAACCTTGCTGATGATACAAAGCTAGGTGGGAAAGTGAGTTGTGAGAAGGACGCAAAGGCATATAGACAGGTTAAGTGAGTGGGCAAGACGGTGGTAGATGGAGTATATGTGGGGAAATGTGAAATTATCCACTTTGGTAGGAAGAATAGAAAAGCAGAATTTTTTTTTAAAAAGGTAAGAAATGTTGTTAATCAGAGGGATTTGGGTGTCCTTGTACATGAATCACAGGAAGTTAACATGCAGGTACAGCAAGCAATTAGGAAGGAAAATGGTGTGTTAGCCTTTACTGCAAGTGGGTTGGAGTATAAGAGGGAGTAAGGTCTTTCTGAAAATATATGGGGCTCTGGTGAGACCACATCTGGAGTATTGTATACAGTTTTGCTCTCCTTACCCAAGGAAGGATATACTTGCCTTACAGGCGGTTTAATAAAGATTCACTAGATTGATTCCTGGGATTAGAGGGTTGCCTTATGAGGAGAGATTGTGTAGAATGGGCCTATATTCTCTGGAGTTTAGAAGAATGAGAGGTGATCTCATTGAAACAAAATTCTTAGAGGGTTTGACAGGGTAGATCCTGAGAGGCTGTTTCCCTTGGCTGGAGAGCCTAGAATCTAGGGGTTATAGTTTCAAGATAAGAGGTCGGCCATTTAGGACCAAGAAGAGGAAACATTTTTTCACTCAGAAGGTTGTGAATCTTTGAAATTCTCGACCCCAGAGGGCTGTGGATGCTCAGTCATTGAGTATATTCATAACTGAGATCGATGGATATTTGGACACTAAGGGAATCAAGGGATATGGGGATAGGGCGGGAAAGTGAAGTTGAGGTAGAAGATCAGTCATGATCTTATTGAATGGCAGAGAAGGCTCGAGAGGCCATATGGCCTGCTCTTGCTCCTAATTCTTAAGTGCTAAACCCATTCCCCACCACACTAGTGGCTCTATGGGCAAAGACTCTGGTTTCAGCCTTGCTCAGGTGAAGCCTGTCCATCCTGCACAGGTCACTTCTGTCCCAGAATTGGCCCTGGTGTCCCGGGAATCAGAACCTGTCCCTCCTACACATTCTCTCCAGCCATGTACTTAAGTCCCTTATCTTACAATTTATGCTGACTAGCACACGGCATTGGGAGCAATCCTAAGATTAATAATCAGAGGTCCTACTCTTTAATCTATCTTTTAATTGCTGAAGCTCCCTTTACAGGACCTCAAATCCATTTCTTCCTACGTCATTGGTTTCAACATGAACCATTACTTCCAGCTGTTCCCCATCCCCCTCAAAGATGTTTTGCAGTTACTCCATGATATTCCTCACACTGGCACTTGGGAGGCAACATACCATTTGGGACACTCGGTGGGGGTGGGGGTCAACTGCAGAAATGCCTGTCTAATCCTGACTATAGAATCCAGTCACTGTTGTCTTTCATCCAATGAACCAGAGTATCTACAAGACCCTCGCCCCAGAAAGAGAACAGCATAGACAAAAAAGAAACTCAACACGATCTTGTCCAAAATAAAATTTCAATGGATAACAGTCAAATTCGAATCAATAACGCAGTCAGTTCTGTGGAAGGCTTTTAGCAAACTAGTGCACACTACATGGATATACTCCATGGTCACCTGGGCATATGTTAAAGATCTGCATTATGAGTAAAGCTAAAGAAAACAGCTAATAATCCAACAGGATTAACAGCACAAGAATATAAAATCATCAGTTTTTGCTGAATTCTAGGTACATTTTACAGTTTCATAGCTATTATAAACTCAGTTAAGCAGGGGTGTTGATACTCATTTCACTTCAGATAGAGATGCAGAAAGATGGACAGTCAGTCTGGGTCTGGATCTACCATTTGGCTCCTACAGGTATTTCAAACCACTGTATAACAAGGTCCTTTCATGTGACTAAGATTATTAATACTTTGCTGAATACACCCCAATCCAAACAACAAATCATAAAATTATTCAATTTTCTTTACAAGCACTTATTTGCAAATGACAAAGATTACAATTCCAAAAGAAGAAAAAAAAATGCACTGAATAGGCTGTACAAAGTGACAACTTATCTCACAAATTACATACCAGAATCTGAACTGTATTATGTTTCCTCTTTAGAGAGAATGAAATTCACAATGCAATTCCATACAAGATATTTTGAAAGTGCAGTCCTGAGAGCACAATCCTTGCATCAGAAGGTTGGGCCATCACAAGATGACAAAGTTGACTTACTCTAAATAGAAACAGTAGCAAGCAGTGTCCACATCTTAAAACTTAGCAAACAAACCCTGGATTTAAACAAATCAGTCATGGCTTTGTGAAGAACATTCAAATCCCAGTCGATCTCCTTGGTTAGCTCAGTCAATTTTAGACATCTTTCATTAATCTGAATATCATTAAATATTCAGCAATTTCATAGCAGGGGTACGCAGGAGGCTACAATGCCTGCACGTGGGCAATAGACCTCAGACAGCAGCGATTGCAGAGTGGGATAGCAGTGATTGCTCAATGGAGCCACCATTTCCCCATTGTCGAAGTTTGGAACTAATTGAAAGCTCCACAGTCGCACAAAAAAAAGGGGAGGTTGGAAATATTGGGACTTTGAAAATGGAATTGTTGACATATTGGAGCAAAGTCCAAAACATCAGTAGGATTTTGGGAAGATTATTTCAGGCGGAATACCTCACACGACTACGAAACTACTAGGAAATAAACCAAGACAAAGTATTTTAATATATTAATCAAAAATAAAAACTGAGACATCATTGAATTTCTAAACAGCCCTTAAAAACAGATTAATTGGCAGTTGTTTACTTCCTCAGTTTTACCGGCAAGTTCTTGTGTTAAACTTGAGAATTTCACAAGTGCTATTTGCTACAGTGAAAATGTCTGGAACCCTTGAAAGTGTTTTGACTTAAATTGTCTGACAGCCTTTACAGTTCTCAGCAAAATGATTTGTTACAGTAATTCAATATTCAATGAGAAGTTCATGAAAGCAATGTTACGCCCTGAGCACTGAGGAGGTGATTCAGATGGAGGAAGAGGAGATTATTCTATTATATCCAGAATAAAATACTTAAATGAATTTCTCTGTAGTTTAGCTTGGAGACACAAGCATAGCAATGGATTTCCATGTACATAAGACATCTGACTGTCCATTCAGATTTCCCTGCCTACCTCCTACCCCACCACCCCCTCCTTTCTCCCTCTCAAAAATCTACCCTCTAATTCCTTTACTGGTGTCTTCTCTGACTCACAATCCACTGGCCTTCCACCTGCACAGACGCAAAAGCCCCTGTTAATCTGCCCAACAATTGTTTTGCCTTCATTTCCAACGAACCTGTCCTCACTGGATCCTACTGCTCCCCATGGATCAACAGTCACCTCTGTGGTCTCATGTCCACGCGCCAGATATTGCTGGAAAAATAACGACCAGTTCACTGTGCCCACCATTATTAGTGTGCAAAACCCCCAGCAATTTGTGATGAAGAGGAGACACGCCATGAGTTCCAATTCGCCACAAATTGCTGGATTATTTTTGCTGCCTCGCCATTAGCCTTGCAAAAAATAATGAAAATTATCATCTCACCGTGAGCCTCCCCATTGTGCATCATGAAATTGCTGGATTTGCGCCGTTAATAGAAATTAATCTCGCCACAACCATCTAGGGCTGGTAATTCATGTCGTAAGGACCCTGTTAATGACATGAGTGGCATGCCACTGGACGTTGGAGGCCCAGAAAGGGAACCATTGAAATTATGGAGTCTCACTCCTACAGGTAGTAAATTGTTCCTAGAGGTTTTTAAAATTTTCTCACTTTTTCTTTGCCTCTTTTTTCTCTCTTTCTTAAATCGACACTCTTACTTTCCCTCTCCTTATTTCTCTTTATCTAATTTAACCCTAATTCAACCTATTCCCTTCTGTCATTCACTTAGTTTATTTCTCTGTCGTACTTTGTTCTTATCCAACCTGAAGTGCCCCAATTAAAGTCAACTTGTTCTCACTGCTTCAGTGCTCAACCATGCTGTGTTTCTGATTCATATTGCCCATAATCATTTTTCAAATGTTCTTTTGTCTCAGTCCAATATTACAATATCACAACGATTCAGCTGCATTAAGGATTACATGTACTGTAACATTCCCAGAATTGATTAACAGGTTAATTGTTAAATGGTTGGCAAACATTAGATTTCAAAACAAGAAGCACAGTTAAAACTACAAACATGTCAAAGCTGGTGGAACAGACACGAGGCCACAAAGCAATCGACAGTATGATATTGGATTTAAATCAACTGGAGAGAAATTACCAGGTAAGATTTTATAAAACACAACAGGCACAACATAATTTCCTCAACTCATGGTACGGTAGCATAGTGGTTATGTTACTGGACTAGTAATCCAGAGGCCTGGACTAAAATCCAGAGTCATGAGTTCAAATCCCGCCACGGCAGCTGGCGAATTTACATTCAATTATTTAATTAAATTCAATTAATTAAATAAAAATCTGGAATTAAAATACTAGTATCAGTAATGATGGCCATGAAACTACCGGATTGTCGTAAAAACCCATCTGGTTCACTAATGTCCTTTAGGGAAGGAAACCTGCCATCCTTACCCGGTCTGGCCTATATGTGACTCCAGACCCACAGCAATGTGGTTGATTCTTAATTGCCCTCTGAAATGGCCTCACCACCACCTTCTCGAGGGCAATTAGGGATGGGCAATAAATGCCGGCCTCGCCAGTGACGCCCACATCCCGTGAACGAATAAAAAAAAAAGCACCTTTTACCCAGATAGGCTCAAAGAACTGGGTCTGCAGATAAGTGTAGACTCGGGCGATTTGATCGAGGTTTAGAAATTAATGAAGGGACTAGATTGTGTTTATGTGGATCAATTATGTCAACTGGATAGGTTAAGGAGGACCAGGGGTCACGCAGACATGTTATGCAAGGGCAGAACCAGTTTGGATGTTATGCGAATCATCTTTTCCTAGAGAATAGTGGACCTGTGGAACAGGTTGCTGGCTTATGCAATGAATGCTCATTTGATGTATTTCTTCAAGAGAGAGCTGGACCTGTTTCTGGTTGTGGTGATCACTTTGTACAAGAGGTAGGTACCCTATAATATAAATCAGGGTCAATGTGGTCCCCTGGACTAGTTTTGATTGCATAAAGGGGTCAGAGAGGAATTTTCCAGGGTTTATCATCTGGTTTTTTGCCTCTCTCAGGAGATTACATGGCTCCAGGTGAGTGGGGAGTGTCTTTATTGTGATGCATAGGGCATCATAACTATTTGGGACAGGCTGTATGGATCAGTGGGTCTTTTCCTGTCTTGTCATTTCCGTACGTTTGGATAAACTTGGCATCGCAAACAAAGCTTAAAATGCAAAAAGGAATATACACAGATGCGTTCTGTAGTATCACCAGTGACTCCTGCAGGTTTACCTGCACTAAAAGGGCAACCTACAACACAAAGAATGATAAATGCAACAAATTGTAAGGTTTAAATAACTTGTTAATTGTTTCACATCTTACTGTATGGGAAAAAGTCTGACATCCTGTGGTTCAACATGAACACATAGGAATGCAAAAATAATTTTGGGATGAACTGCAGTCAAAGGCATTCAGGCTGAAAAAAAATCAAAGAGCTTAATATTGCTAGCTGGCTCCTGTAGGGTCTGGTCAGTCTTGTCCTCACTGCCGGAATCCTTTTTACTACAATTGGTGAATATCTGGGCATTATTTATGTGCACAACCACATTACCATTAATGCATCTCCAGTTTTGTACATTATAGGTGCACTTTGTATTACAAATTTCTATTTGAGGTGGAACTGTGTTCTCATCCAGGTGGGACATGTCAGTGCTAAGGAAGAGAACATTTTTTAAAAAAATAATCACAATGTGAAATGGTTCAACGCAAAAAATTCAAAGTAAAATTTGTGGGGACTTTCCATCATTTTTGTGGAGACTCAGGGCCATTGTACTGGAACAGATCATTAAATTGTTTACACAGTGGTCACGACATGGAGGCACTCTTCTCTCCCTCAGTTCACACTCTTCGCCTCAACCCCAGCTCATAATGGCACTCTTCTCCTCAATTTCTGCTGCCATCTCCTCTCGTTTATGATGGCACTTTCTCCGCCTTCCTCTCCACAGTTCATGCTGCCACCTTCTCCTCTTCAGTTCATGTTGACTGTCTTCCTTTCAGTTCACATTGGGACTCTCCTCCAACCCACAGTTCCCACTGTCACACCTCCCCCTCAGAACTGCTCCCAGGGAATGGAACTCTGCTGTGGGCTGGAACTTTAAGTCTTGCACCATAAGAATTCTTGCCCACAGAAAATTTCCACCTCCCAGAGCAGCATGAGCAATGGGTAGGAGCTGAAATGGTGTTGACTTTCGTCTGCAAATATGGACAAGCTGATCTCAAAACGTTGGCCGTAAGTGAAATGCAAATGGTTGACATGTACACTTACCGCTAAACTCAGTTGAAAACCCCTCCCATCCTACTGCACCAGTTTAAACATTTTTTATTTCCTCTGCTAATATTATGCCAGGTTGTAAGACTTATGCTGTTCCCCAACTCTCGGAGTGTCGTAACTCATTTCATGTAGAACCTCTACAGCCAGCAGGGAGGGGAGACCTCAAGCCAACCCCCGGATGCTAGAGGTGAAAGGACAGCTTTGTAATCATCTTTGCCCACCAGTACCCAAGGTTACAACTTGTTTATTGAGGAGGTCAACAGTCTTTGGACACCACCACTGTTTTACTGCTATGTCAAATGCAGTTAGCGGGGGTAAAAGAATATTAGGCATCTCTAGAAGCATTGCAACATCAGCTGTGAATCTGAATAAAATATGACTACCACAGCTACTGGTATTAATTCTGCAATTCATGATAGATATGTTCTCCGTAGCAACTAACTCTAAGGGACCAGAATCCCTCACTTCTAATCTCCCTACCCCGTCTTACAATATTATAAATTGGGAACTAACCAGAGTTGGCCATTAAAAGATTCGACTAATGGTTCTTTTCCCCAGTACAGTACGACAAAAAGTTATCGAATATCTCTATTCTGTAGTGTTTTTGAACCAGCTGACTAAAGGACAAATCCAGCTTATTGCACACAGATTTGAAGATAGAGATGTTGCAATCTCTCATGAATAGAAGCAAGCACAAATAAAAGTTGCCTCAACTGTCAAATCAACCTGTTAATGCAGTTTGATTAAGACTTCTTCAGTACTCCAGAAAAGGCAAGACCATTCTTTTACAGTTTGTAGGAAAACAATGTTCATTTCAAACTCAGACAGGGTGGAGGTGCTTGTGTGTTTGGATTTTTAAAAAGTTCCTTAAAATAGCCACTCACCACTTGTCTTGCATGGTTATAAGTGTACCAAAGAACATAATATGGCAATGGCATTTTAACTCTTGTGTAACACTAATTGTATACAAGAGGACAGTGCTAATTGTATGCTCCTTAGGCTTCTCGCCATTTTGTACAGTTCCTGTAATTTTCTGCTCATCTAACCCAGCCCAATTTGGTGAAACAGGACATCAGCACAATATCTGCAGCCAATATGTTAGCTTGTTCACAGCTGTAAGAATTTCTTCACTTATCCAATCTGACTGGCCATGTTTCATGGCTGGAATGGCATCAATGATGATTCAGTGGTATCACGATAAAGGAAATAAGCAGTTTCATAATTTTAATGTCTTAAAACAGCCACCACTGTGTATTTTAATTCAATAAAGTCTACTCTGCTGCTCCAAAGACTAAGAAACAAATTACTTAAGTGCAGGGTTTCTCATACCTTGCAGGAAGGAATCATTCACGTTGCATAATAGCTTGCCAACTCAGGAGAGAAATTGTGGATATGGCACCTGGTGATCTTTTTCTAAATCAGAAACTGCACATCAGTGGTGGTTAAAGGTTCTGATGAAGGGCACATGAACTAGTATAGAATCAATTTCAGTTTTCAGGCAAAACAGAGAAGTATGAATGGTCGCAGAGGACCTCTTTCCCGCCTAAAGAGGTTCAAAAGCAGATAGAACAATCTGATGAAAAGTCATCTCTATTTTAACAATGTGCCACGGTTTGTTCCTTTCTCAGATGTTCGTACCAAACACTGATCCAACAATATTCCATGCCCTTCATTGGAAGCTTCCATGTAGCCAAATCAGTAACAGTGCAGGTAATGTGGCACCACTGTACCCATTGGGTAAAGCTTTTAACTATCAGGCCATCAAGTGCATGCCAGCCGGTGCCAGGAGATAGGACTCAAGACTCTTCCAGGAAGAGCAGATCACCAGTCTTAGAATTTCATTTCAGTAGAGGGCGTCAATCTAGATGGAAGATTTCTGCAAGTCTCATTGAAGAAGATAAGCTAGAGTTGGAGGGCTCGCTGATTTGTCATATTAACTCCTTACACTCCTGCAACGTATGTACAACACTGATGTCAATTATGTCTTCATCACAGTCTACTTTGGACAATTCAGAGAACTCTGTGCCCTCAAGTGTAATCACTGGCGATAAGTGCAGTACTAAGACTATACTAGCAACTGGCTAGGACTGGCTGCCATGAAGAATACTGATTTGACTTGCTACGTTAATTACCTAAGTCATGGCGTCAAAGCCTTAGATCAGGCAGGCAAGCATCACTCGATCCTCTGTGAATGTAAACATGGAATGGAGCTGCCAATATATTGCTGAGGAAGACAAGTGATAGTAGCTTCATTCTCATAGCTGATAGCATAGACCGATGAAATTCAGAGCACGAGGAGCCATTCATCTGAGTTAGCCTCCAAGAACCCTAGCCCACTAGGTCAGGATCCTCATAACTCAGTTTCAGGCAATTAAATGACTCATCTACAGATTCCCCTCTGCCCCTTCAAGAGATATAAAATCCTTCCAAATCTGATTATTGGTGCTCTAGGAATTAGTACAGTAATGTCTTATTTTGTTCCTTCCCCAATTCAAAGCCGAATATCAACAAAAGGTCTTTATGAGATCAAAAAGGGGAGGATTTGGGTCAAGTTGCACTTATCTAGCATTAGTTTAGATGGCAATGAAGGTGGTGTTTTGAATGCCTGGAAGAGGGATGCTGTACAGTTCTCAAAGGCATCATCTCAATGCTCTTTCCATGACTTCTTCACACAGGAGTGGGTATGGACGAAGGAAGCTGAGTTGTCCAAGCTTCAAAAACTCCTCCCCAGTGATCCTGGATCCAACACACACTTTTGAAACACTGAAGCTTCTTAAGACCTTCACTAGAAACCCTGACAGAATCTGGATTTGCAGTCAGTGGAAATTATAAAAAACAATGTGCTTGGTTGGATACAAGGAAGATTTTACTTTGTCCAACCAACTTACTACTGCAGCAGCAATGCATTCCTGTCTTGGAAATGTTGGTTGTGTGTGAAGTTTGCAGAGACCTACTGATCACTAAGGGTTGATTTGGGACCAAACTATTTGATATGCAAACAAGTGTTCAAAGAAACCCAAACCCATTCAAATGCTAGAAGTCAGCAGTTCACATTCTTTTTGCCTGAAAGGTTAAGATTGATTAAAAATACGTTTATATGGCTAGTACAGGTGCTGGTGACGTTTCCCCCGTGGCAATTGTGGGTTTTCATGTTTTCGGGGTGAAGTGGAACTCCACAGACTGAAGAAACACCAATGTTACGTTCATTAAAGTCTCCGCTAAAAAGATTCAATGGATTTTGGACACTTATTTTTGAGATGGATTGAAGTACATTACCTGTTGTATTGCTCTTGCATCTGTGTCATTCTAAATCTTGCAATAGGGACATAGAGACAGGAGTAGTCCATACAGCCGCTCGAGCCTGTTCCGCCATTCAACTAAATCATGGCTAATCCGTATCGTAACTCCATCTACCCGCCTTGCTTCAGTAACCTTTAATGAAGTGCCCAACAAAAATCTATCAATCTCAGTTTTGAAATTTTCAATTGACCCCCAGCCTCAACAACTTTGAGAGAGAAACAGAGTTCCCGATTTCCACTAGCCTTTGTGTGAAGAAGTGCGTTCTGACATCACCCCTAGCTCTAATTTTAAGGTAATGCCCCCTTGTTCTGGACTCCTCCATCAGAGGAAATAGGGTGGATAGATAGAAAGTATCAACTCCTTTAATCAATCTTACACACCTCAATTAGATCACCCCGTAATCTTGTATAAAATTTGACTAATAGTTTTAACCTGAATGATAGTCAAATACTATTTTCTGCCTTTCGAATTGAGCAGGAGTGCATGCTGGTGGGCAACGCATGCAAACTTCGGTGTCAAATATCGCCGTGAAAGAGTACTTGATATCTTGTGTGATGGGCAATAAATGCCGGCCTCGCCAGCGACGCCCACATCCCATGAACGAATAAAAAAAAACTCCCATTCACAATACACACAAGTTTGCAAGTGTCGGATAATAGAAGATGCAGGTCAGCCTATGGGAGCTTCACTTTTCTGTGAATGCAAAGAGAGACCCCCAAAATTATAACCAACTGTTTCTAATTCTATCACACTCGTGATTTGAACCCTGTAGATGGTGGAGAGGCTTTGAGGGACCAGGAGGTGAGCTACTCATCACAGAGTACCCAGTCTCTGCCCTGCCTTTGTAATCATAGTGTTAAGCTTCTGGTCACTGGTGACCCCCAAGATGATGGTGGGGGGCTCAGTGATGATGGTGCTATTGAAGGTCTGGGTTGGGGGCGGGAAGGAAGATGTATGGCCTTTCTATTGTTGGAGATGGTCTTTACCTGGCACTTTTGTGGCATGAGTGTTTCCTGCTACTGATCAGCCCAAGCCTAGATGTTAACTAGATCCTGCTGTAGGCTGGAATGGGCTGTTTCATTATTAGAGGAGATGTAAATGGAGCTGAACATCCCATGGTGTCACCCTTGGCTCAGTGTATACGCACTCACCTCTGAGTCAGCAGGTTGCGGGTTCAAGCCCCACTTCAGAGACTGCAGCACATGATCTAGGATATATTGAGAGAATGCTGCACTACTGAAGGCGCCGTTTTTCAGATGAGATATTAAACGGAGGCTCCATCTGCCCTTTTTAAGTGGACATAACAAATCCCATGGCAGTATTTAAAGAAGAGCAGGCGAGTTCTCAGTGTCCTGGCCCTCATTTATCCCTCAACCAACGCCACGAAAATAAAAATTATCTGGTCATTTATTTCGTTGCTGTTTGCGAGACCTCGATATACGCAAATTGGCTGCCACGTTTGCCTAAAAGTGACCACACTTCAAAAAAAAAGTACTTAATTGGCGTTGAAGCACTTTCCAATATCCTAAGCTTGTGAAAATTTGTTCTCTCTTTCCTTAACACTGGAATTGTCAACTGCCCCACTACTGACATTATGACAGAGGGAAGCTAATGCGTGAAGCAACTGAAAATGGTTGGGTCAAGGACACTTCTCTGAGGAACTCCTGCAGTGATGTCCTGGGGCATGCGACGACTGGCCTCCAATAGCCACGACCATCTTTCTTCATATCAGGTAATGACTCCAACTGATAATTCAGCACTAGTTGGCGTTCTTGTTTAAAGAAGCCATTAGGGTGACTGGTTGAGAAATAGAAATGTCAAACTTCCACTGCATGGAATGTTTTTCCAGGTTGGGGCTAAGGCACATTGCTGGGTTTGGTGTAAAGGGAGTTATGTCTAACCAATCCTACACCTTGGTCTGGGAGTCTTTACTGCTGACGTTGAGCACAGAACTAAAAATTTATCTCTTTCCCAGCAGACATCCCTAAACCTGATAAGGGAAAAAAAAAGAAATCCAATGTAATCTCCAGCTTTCAGCACAACTTTACACAAATAAAGGTAAAACAATCTACTCTGCAGAGAACAGGTCCTGCTCAGCAACAAAAAATTAACCATAGCCCCTGAATCTAATAGAAAAACTCATTAATGCTGGTCAAGGATGAAATTCAAACTTGCAAACCCTGTTAGGAGTTTGAAGGTTTGCTACTATGGATATAATTGCCCATAGTTCATAAACACATCCATCGAAGAAAGCACAAGAGCCATAACAACTGATATGCACACATACTACACACTTGCCAACCAATTGTGGCGGTTCAAATTTTCACTCCTCTGCAAAAATCAACAGTCAGGATCCAGATTTTCTAGTTCTGTACACACACCCCCACCCAAATGTTTTCCAAAACAGCCTCAAATTCTCCACACATCAGAGAGCCACAGATTCGTACAAAGAGAATCAACACACTAAACACTGCAACACGTCACTACTGATTTCAGGTTGTTCTGCCAACTATTCTGTGGGGTGGCTGGGCATGAAAATGATCTTTAGTTCCTGTGAGCACTGTACGCAGCATCCTTACTCTCCTCCTTCATGAACCCTACATTGTTGAGTATTAAATACTGATCATTGCTAGATTCTGTTAAAAGGGGTAAAATATTATTCTCAATCCCCATCCCACTGCAAGATACTAAATGTACTTGTCTGTTTCCAACTCCAAGGTGGGACTACTTTCATGTCCATGCAACCCACGAAAGAAAAAGTCCTATCAGCAGCCTACAGCTACTAATAGCTCAACATATGTTCACCACTTTATAGGAGGGGCTTGATTAACTGCATTCAAGAACAGAGAGCTGCCAAGTATTTATGTAAGGCTAATTAAAGGAAACTTAACTTTCTACATGTAGCATATTTTCAAAGTAAACGCAGCTCTATATATTCAAAATCAGTCAAAAGGCGCTGCAACGGATTGGTAAAGCTTCACACATTCTGCGTTGGTTCAAAGGCAAAATAAAAATACTCCTTTGAAGCTTCCATTCCGGCTCAGATTATGTCCCTTATGCTTTTGTCATCAGTTTCCTAAAGCACAGCTCTTAGTCACTTTGACCTGCTCATTGGTTGCAAAGCATTGTGCTGCTGATAAGGGTTAAGGTTGTGTCCCTTTAAGACTATAACGTCTAACTGGTGTTAAGTAAACATAGTGAGGTTAGAGCTCATTGCTCTTCAGATTTCACAAGAGGGTTATCAGACAAAATTTGACACCAAGCCACGTAAGGAGATATTACGACAGGTGGTCAAAGAGGTAGGATTTAAGAAGCGTCATAAAGGAGGAAAGAGAAGTAGAGAGGTGGAGAGGTTAAGGGAGGGAATCCCACAGCTTAGAGCTGGAGGTACAGGCATTTTGGCTGCCGTACCGCCAGATCTGAATAACTTCTGACACAATGAAATATTCTGTTAATGAGAAATTGGAGGAGTGGAGTACACCACACAGATTCTGGCACATCAGGTACCACATTTAATCAACAAGTGCACCCAACTACGTATCACAAATCACAATGTGACGACCGTGTTACATTCGCTCAGGCCCACGAGTATTACCCTTTCTCCTTCCGGAATTTGCCATATTAAAAAATGATTTTTAAATGCGCACTTGTCTTTCAAGAATTATCGACCTGTCTCTTGATTTTTCAAACAGCCTTTTTGCTTCCCAGAGATGTTAAAACTGCCCCATTCACGCGTCAGAACTTTCAACTTGGGTGGGGGTGATACTGAACCGTCCGCCCGTTATACACCCTGCCCCATTTTCCCCAATGTGGTACCTGATGTGCCAGAATCTGTGTGGTATACTCCACTGCTCCAATTTCTCATTAACAGAATATTTCATTGTGTCAGAAGTTATTCAGATCTGATCATACTCTAGGTAGGGATTAAACACACAATCATAACATTTCAAAATAGAAAAAAATAAGCACATCTGCCTCCAAAAGTATGCAACTATTTACTCAAAAAGCCCCAAAGGCAAAAAAAAAATAGATGAACCGAAGAGTTTGTTGATTATGATATCTCGGGCCAGCACCTCAGATCAGGGAGAGGGGTACAGTTTATATTCCCCTTTTCCTCTTCTGCCTCACACTGGACGCAGGTTACAGGAGCCACCACAAGTCCTCAACAGGAGAGATAAAAGGACCCAGACAGATCTGAGAATGATAAATTGAGAATGGAAATCCCTCCAAACAATCTGAACTCGTTGCAATATTGGCTTTACAACATCACTTAAAATGTCAGCTTGTGATCCACCTGCATTTAATTTGCAGAATAGCAATTCCACTGCGTGACACAGGGCCTAACACTTCTCAATGGCTCTCGCAAACACATACTTAAAAACGACAACAATTATACTGCAAGTTATACTGTCCAAGCATTTGTAATACTGGAAAACCCCGATTACATAAAAAGAACCACACACCCATTGAGTCACTATTATTTTCCCTGCATCTTAAAATTTTCTTCACACAGTTCCTGGTTTTGTGGCTTTGCGCAGAGATCCAGGCGATTAGAGAATAGATTGTGGGGGCCCTCTTCCGAACCTATATTTAAACCTTTGCACTTTTATTTAAATACATTTCTTTCCTGAAGGTGTTTATATTTCCCTAATCAGGAATTGACTCAACTGTGTAAACTGAGCACTTTGCAAGCAGGGAGTTCACTCATTGCAGGGATTAGAGTACAGAGATTTTAACAAAGCTTTATGGTTTCAACTGTCCTCAAGACAACTATAAAATGGCCTATTTACAACTTAAACAGAAACTCATTTATATCTTATTTCCAAATTAAAAGTTCTGACACCTGTTCTGTAACCCACATTAATGATGGACAGCATAATCAGCACTTACTTTCTAACCCACCCAGTTTTTTTTGTCTAACATTTGTTGACTGATTTCAGATCTCTTTTGGTGTATTTTTACTGAAGTGGATCCACCATTGACTCCAGGTCTGCATCATTTTAGGTCTCAGTTTTTAAAAAACTTTACTCAGCCTCTGGCCATGGTTCTGCTGATTCCCCTTTAGGGACATACTTAAGGATCATTAATACTTTTTTTGTTTGCAATTTAAAAACTCCCTTTTTTGGGTGTTTGTAAGATTTGATTTTTTAGTAGACAAAAACTGGGAGGAAATCAGGGGGGGGGGGGAAATTAGGACTCCAAACAACTCGATTAAGTTTGGAGATAATTAAAAATATATTTTTATTTGGACCATTGCTCATAAATATAGACTACTCCCAATAAAATAACATTCAATAATACACATGAAATGACAGATACCCCATAAAACAACACACACTGATGCCCCTTTAATACATATACAGTACTTGAAAATGAAAAATTTGCAGGGCTATGGGGAAAGAGCAGGGGAATGGGATTAATTGGATGGCTCTTTCAAAGAGCTGCCACAGACACACTGGGCCGAACGGTCTCCTTCTGTGCTGTATGATTCTATGAAAACACATACCAATACCCCATAAAACATCACAAGAGTAATTCTGAACTCATTCTCAGTTTTGTTCTGCAGATTCATGCTGACAAGGAAACAAGCTCCAAGTACTTAAACGTCATCCAGCACAGAACGCCACAGCCAAGAAATAAAGGAGAATTTGATCCAGGGTATGGATTTCATCTCAAGCCCAGAGGTAACAGTTCTGAAATTGCACCAAATTGGGCATGTGCTTCTCTCTTCCTCCCACTCTGAATTTTAAGTAACTGGCTCATTTCGAACAACCGCTCAACTAGAATAATGATAAAAGGAAGAAATGGTCAGATCTGTTACATTTATCGAAAAGCATTAGCAGAAATCATCCATAAAACCACATCAGTGATGCACAAACTTCAATAAAGGAAGTATTTCTACTGGCTTTCATCAAAATTCTTTGATATGAATTGAAATAAACAAGTTTCCTTCAATTAATCAAAATGGGTGCTAAATTTTTAGCCAATGTTCTAAATTACATTCAAATTAAACCCAAGCAATTACAATGGGATTGGGCTGCAGGAATTGACTTCGACAGAAATGTTGCTCACAACATTGATATATAACAGAAATGACCCAAGAACAAATTGAAGCTGGGTAAAAATCCATTTACCAGATTTTCGTGCTGTTAATGTAGATTTAACTGCCTCACAACTCAAAGATCCAGGTATTAATATCAGTTGCAGTTGCTTTTTCATTCCTTGGATAATTATCACAACTGGACGGTGATGCCTAACCCTCAAAGGATCTGCCTTTGAACATATGGTACATGAATGGACGCAGAAGTCTCAGTTTCAAATGTATGAACATAGAACATTTTGGCAGTGGGGGGGGGTGCCAGATTTTCAACCCTTGCCCCAAAACGTCCTGGCCACCTTCATTCTGAGATGCTACACGTGCCTCTAACTGTGGCCAAAGTTTTTTAATCTAGGTATCAACTGCTGAAAATGAAAAGCTGGGTTATATCTTGAATCAGTAGGTTCACCCAGAAAGATATTTGTCACATCAATGAAGCAGAACTAGTTACCTTCAATGGAAGCCAAGTCCAGGGATCAACTTTGCTTTCAGACAAACTATCTAAATACCTGACAGTGCCAGAATATTTAGATAATCAAACATTTCACAACCTAGTACTGCAACGAATACAGAATCAAAAAATAGCTGGGGCGGGAGGTTTCAAAATGACTTGGAACAGTAGCACTGATTAATTAAACGTCCCAGTTTTTTTAAAAATCAAACTGATGCTGAAATTCCATTAGTTGTCCTTGAAGTTGCTTTTTCTGGTTTAGTATAACTTTTCTGAGGTTGACTTCTGATTTTTTTTTATTTCCCCTCTACCCCTGATGGTTGCTCCCAGGTGCCCATGAATGCCACTCTGAGGTCAGCTACTGGGAAGTGCCAAAAGGTAGCTTGGGGTTATGTTCCTTTCCTGTAATGAAGCACGTGGCTTCCACAAAGCACCTCCTCACGTCAAGACAGCAGAGATCAGGAACTGCGTGAGATTACAGGTGTCAATCTGCATTTTAGCATTTAGTGTGGTGGAACACTAACACTCCAAAGTAATGCTTCATTCCTTACCGCTTTGTAAAAATATCCAAGCAATTCCTCTAACGGCTGAAAGGGTAAATGCACCGTGTGGGGTACTGAAGCACATAGATCAAAACGGGTCCCAGGTCTCTGCTGAGTTAGTCACTCTAAACTAAAGTAGCAGCTGGGGGCTCCACAACTGGCCTCAGTGACCCTAAACTAAGAAAGGGAAAAAATAAATTAAACTCATTCAGCATTTCCACTTGCTCATCCTTATCCAAACACTCCTGCTGGTAAATGTGCATGTGGATGTCAGGCAAGGACCACGATTGGGCATGCCGGTGGAGCATCCTATGGTTGAATAAACTATTGACATTTATTGCCTGGGCGCACACATGAAGGGATGAGGTACAGGATTCTGGCAGGAAAGGCCTTTGACATTTCCTGGCTGTTGATGAATTGCATAAGGCCAGTAGGCTACTTGCACAATAGAAGCTAGAGTTGAAAAGGACCTTTTCCTAATTACTAAAACAGATACTCATTGCAAGAGATGCAGAATAGTTTGCTCAATACAAAGCTACAATAGGAGTTTCAAAACAGTGTCAGCATATGGCTATTGTGAAAGATGATCCTATCATCAGGCCTTTCAAATCAGATTCCTGTTACATAATAATTACATCTAGACAGTGTTGAAATTCCTACCATATAGATTTATACTGAGGAAACTATTTTGTATCACCTGCAAGTGGAATCTATTTAACAGTTAAGGGTAAATCTAATTCCTTATGTTAAAGTCACAGAATAAATTCAAGTTGTTGATTCATATCCAGCTCCTGCTGTGCGAGCAGCCCGCCTGCCTTATACAAGTCGTCAACAACTAGATGCATCAAGGGCCTGTCCAGTAATAATGCAATTATGCTGGCTGCTCCCACTATCAGTTGGACATTTTGACAGTGGACAGCTATACAGCACAACTCCCATACACAGTCCTTCACAATTTAGGAAACCAGAATGCAGGTACAAGTTGAGAAACTGGTTTCAATTTTGGAACTCAGCCAGAGTGTTCAAAAACCCATAGGAAGACCCAACTTTGTCTGCGTGGTCAATATTTAAACCTGCAAAGATATAAATTAGAATATACTGTACTTCATTCTGTATCCAAAATATACAATGAACAGGTTCACGCTAAAGACCATTTCTCTCTAGAAAGTAGAAGCTAGATCTGAATATCTAAATATGAAGCTTGTGAGAAAAAAAAATTATGCAAGTTATATGCAGCTATGATGAATTGCAAATTGTTGGGACCTAGATTATTGCGTGCTGTTTATCAAGAGAGCACCATTGCCCCTCCCTCTTTTTTCCATGGAGACACTTCTGCTTAAGATACAGCTGGAGTGTAATGCCCTCCCCCACCTTTCCAGCTCTATTTTCTCACTTTTACATATGCCACCAATATATTAACATTTTAAATAGGGCAGCAACCAGAATTTACAGGAATGGTGTAAAGATGAGACAATATTGCTGTTGAAATTCTGGCCTGCACTCAACATTATTTATCTGTGTTCACAGCAAAAGATAGTTTCCATAATCAGACCTGCATCTCCCATAATCGCAAACTTGCAACATTACGTGTGACATGAATGGGGTAGCATGCTACAGGACTAATTTATTTGAATTTATTTAAAAGAATATAATCAAATGCAAAAGAATACAGAAAGCAACCAGCAGTACAATACTTGACTTACACAACCTTAAAATGTTATGAAATAAAATTCAGTTCAAGATCTTAGTAGATCCTTATAGAATCTTTTAATATTCCTCAATTAATTAACATGGGCACTCAGCTCCATGGAGCCACTCTCAATATGGAAATGGGCAGGCAGAAAGAGGACTGGAGATACTACAACAACTTGCAATTATATAGCTCCTTTGACGTAGTAAAAGATTCCAAGGCGCGTCACAGGAGTGTTTACAAACAAAATTTGACACCGAGCCACAGAAGGAGATATTAGGACAGGCGACTGGTCAAAGACTTAGGTTTTAAGGAGTGTCTTCAAGGAGGAGAGGCAGAGTGGTTTAGGGAGGGAATTCCAGAAGGAGAATCCATAATTATTATACCATTCTTGGAACTCCAAAGCAAATAACACCACCATCAGAAGTTTTGTTTCCTTCCCATTAATCAATTAATCAAAGAGTTTTAATTGGATCAGCTCTGTCCTTGTCCTCTGTCTCAATGGGTATTTGATTTGATATCTGGTAAGCTAAAATGAAAATATAGTTTAAAGAAATAAGGTTCGCCAGTTTGAATGACTGCTGCATTCTGTAAAAGACAGCTCATCTCAGGAAAGGAATGTGATAAAGGGGCAAAAGAGCCTTCATGTGTACTAATCCATCAAGAATCTTTGTGCTACAAAACTGATTGTCTATCTTCACTGCTTCATCAGAACATTCAAAAGAGTAATTAATTCCCTGTAGACATTGCAAAAGGCAATTATGTCTGATTATTGTCGTGTTCTAATATTGCATAATCCAAATTCTGATGGTTTCATGTGCTCTTTAAATTGTAAATAAAGACTCTAGTTACTTTAAACTGCACAAGCTCCGAGTTGCCTAATGAGATTCGGTCTGTCAAAGACTAGCCTATGTGAACTCTTTTACAAAGTTTACAACTACCCAAGTAATTGTTGACTGGGTCAATTGGGGTAATTGTTAGCTCTGGGTCATGTAACAGCTACGAGGAGAGATTGTGTAAAATGCAGAGCTTTTGGATGGCAAGGGACAAGGTCTGCTTACAGCAATTACAGTGAAACAACTGGCATAGAAAGCAGTACTCTTAAGACAAGTAGCACATGTCTCTTACAGATAGAACAGAGACTTTGATCTCATTCATCTGGGCCAGCGACAGGTTAATGATCTACCATTGATCGAGGACTGTAGGGAGGGCTTTAAACCAAAAAGAGAGGGGAGGGGTCATGTGACGGAAAATTTAGAAATCTAATCAGGAAAGTGAAGGCAACAGAGCGGTGTAGTGATTTGGGTAAAGATAAGCAGAGTGTGGCAGGAAGGGACAGAGAGTTTACCAATAATATTGCATCTGCAAATAATGTCAAAGCAGGAAAAAATGGTAAAAAGTCAAAATTAAAGGCTCTTTATCCGAATGCACGGAGCATTCATAACAAGATAGATGAATTAGTTGCACAAGTAGAGATAAATGAGT
Organism: Heptranchias perlo; assembly: GCF_035084215.1. Taxonomy (NCBI): domain Eukaryota; kingdom Metazoa; phylum Chordata; class Chondrichthyes; order Hexanchiformes; family Hexanchidae; genus Heptranchias; species Heptranchias perlo. The sequence goes on from NC_090356.1 coordinate 13,713,738, forward strand.
TTGATCTAATAGCCATTACAGAAACATGGTTGCAAAGTGACCAAGGTTGGGAACTAAATATTCCAGGGTACATGACATTTAGAAAAGACAGACAGAATGGAAAGGGAGGGAGTGTAGCCCTAATAATAAGGACAGTGGTGAGAAAGGATCTTCGCTTGGAAGATCAGGAAGTAGAATCAGTATGGGTGGAAACAAGAAATAACAAGGGGCAGAAAACACTGGTAGGAGTAGTTTATAGGCCCCCTAATAGTAACAATACCATTGGACAGAGTATTAATCATGAAATAATGGGAGCTTGTAACATGGGTAATGCAGTAATCATTGAGGGCTTTAATCTTCATATAGACTGGGCAAATCAAATTGGCAAAGATAGTTTGGAGGACGAGTCAGAAACTAGAGTCTTAAACTTAAATAAAGCCAATTACATAGGTACGAGGGACGAGTTGGCTAAGGTAGATTGGGAAACCAAATTAAAGGGCATGATGGTTGAAAAGCAATGGCAAACATTTAAAGAAATATTTCAATGCCCTCAACAAATATACAATCCATTGAGAAATAAAAACTCCATGGGAAAAGTGATCCACCCGTGGCTAACTAAAGAAGTTAAGGATAGTATTAGATTAAAAGAAGGGGCCTATAACATTGCCAAGAGTAGTAAGCCTGAGGATTGGGAGAATTTTAGAAACCAGCAAAGGATGACCAAAAAATTGATGAGAGAAAATAGAATATGAAAATAAACTAGCAAGAGATGTAGAAGCTCTTACAATCCGTTTTTATAAGTATGTAAAAAGGAAGAGAGTTGCAAAAGTAAACGTTGGTCCCTTAGAGGCTGAGACAGGAGAAATTATAATGGGGAATCAGGAAATGGCAGATGCGTTAAATAAATATTTTGTATCCGACTTCACAGTAGAAGACACAAAAAACATACCAGAAATAGTGGGGAACCAAGGGTCTAATGAGAGTGAGAAACTTAAAGTAATTATCAGTAGAGAAAAAGTACCCGAGAAACTAATGGGATTAAAAGCTGATAAATCCCCTGGACATGATGGCCTACATCCTCGCGTTCTAAAAGAGGTGCCTGTAGAGATCGTGGATGCATTGGTTTTGATCTTCCAAAATTCCCTAGATTCTAGAACGGTCCATGGGAATGGAAGGTAGCCAACGTGACCCCACTATTCAAGAAAAGAGGGAGAGAGAAAACAGGGAACTACAGGCCAGTTAGCCTGACATCAGTAGTCGGGAAAATGCTAGAATCCTTTTTTAAGGACGTGTTAACACGGCACTTAGAAAATCATAATATGATTAGGCAGGGAAATAGTGTTTGACAAACCTATTAAGAGTTTTTCGAGGATGTAACTAGCAGGGTAGATAAATGGGGACCAGTGGATGTAGTATATTTGGATTTTCAAAAGGCATTCGATAAGGTGACACATAAAAGGTTGTTACACAAGATAAGGGTACATGGGGTTGGGAATAATATATTAGCATGGATAGAGGATTGATTAACGGACAGAAAACAGAGAGTAGGGATAAAGGGGTCATTTTCAGGCTGGAAGGCTGTAACTAGTGGGGTGCCGCAAGGATCATGCTTGGGCCTCAGCTATTTACAATCTATATTAATGACTTAGATGAAGGGACCGAGTGTAATGATCCAAGTTTGCTGACGATACAAGCTAGGTGGGAAAGTAAGCTATGAGGAGGACACAAAGAGTTTGCAAAGGGATATAGACAGATTAAGTGAGTGAGCAAGAAGGTGGCAGATGGAGTATAATGTGGGGAAATGTGAGGTTGTTCACTTTGGTAGGAAGAATAGAAAAACAGAATATTTTTTAAATGGTGAGAAACTATTAAATGTTGGTGTTCAGAGAGACTTGGGTGTCCTCTTACAAGAAATACAAAACGTTAGCATGCAGGTACAGCAAGCAATTAGGAAAGCAAATGGAATGTGGGCCTTTATTGCAAGGGGATTGGATTATAGAATAGAATCATAGAAGTTACAACATGGAAACAGGCCCTTCGGCCCAACATGTCCATGTCGCCCAGTTTATACCACTAAGCTAGTCCCAATTGCCTGCACTTGGCCCATATCCCTCGATACCCATCTTACCCATGTAACTGTCCAAATGCTTTTTAAAAGACAAAATTGTACCCGCCTCTACTACTGCCTCTGGCAGCTCGTTCCAGACACTCACCACCCTTTGAGTGAAAAAATTGCCCCTCTGGACCCTTTTGTATCTCTCCCCTCTCACCTTAAATCTATGCCCCCTCGTTATAGACTCCCCTACCTTTGGGAAAAGATTTTGACTATCGACCTTATCTATGCCCCTCATTATTTTGTAGACTTCTATAAGATCACCCCTTAACCTCCTACTCTCCAGGGAAAAAAGTCCCAGTCTGTCTAACCTCTCCCTGTAAGTCAAACCATCAAGTCCCGGTAGCATCCTAGTAAATCTTTTCTGCACTCTTTCTAGTTTAATAATATCCTTTCTATAATAGGGTGACCAGAACTGTACACAGTACTCCAAGTGTGGCCTCACCAATGCCCTGTACAACTTCAACAAGACATCCCAACTCCTGCATTCAATGTTCTGACCAATGAAACCAAGCATGCCGAATGCCTTCTTCACCACCCTATCCACCTGTGACTCCACTTTCAAGGAGCTATGAATCTGTACTCCTAGATCTCTTTGTTCTATAACTCTCCCCAACGCCCTACCATTAACGGAGTAGGTCCTGGCCCGATTCGATCTACCAAAATGCATCACCTCACATTTATCTAAATTAAACTCCATCTGCCATTCATCGGCCCACTGGCCCAATTGATCAAGATCCCGTTGCAATCCCAGATAACCTTCTTCACTGTCCACAATGCCACCAATCTTGGTGTCATCTGCAAACTTACTAACCATGCCTCCTAAATTCTCATCCAAATCATTAATATAAATAACAAATAACAGCGGACCCAGCACCGATCCCTGAGGCACACCGTTGGACACAGGCACCCAGTTTGAAAAACAACCCTCTACAACCACCCTCTGTCTTCTGTCGTCAAGCCAATTTTGTATCCAATTGGCTACCTCACCTTGGATCCCATGAGATTTAACCTTATGTAACAACCTACCATGCGGTACCTTGTCAAATGCTTTGCTGAAGTCCATGTAGACCACGTCTACTGCACAGCCCTCATCTATCTTCTTGGTTACCCCTTCAAAAAACTCAATCAAATTCGTGAGACATGATTTTCCTCTCACAAAACCATGCTGACTGTTCCTAATTAGTCCCTGCCTCTCCAAATGCCTGTAGATCCTGTCCCTCAGAATACCCTCTAACAACTTACCCACTACAGATGTCAGGCTCACTGGTCTGTAGTTCCCAGGCTTTTCCCTGCCGCCCTTCTTAAACAAAGGCACAACATTTGCTACCCTCCAATCTTCAGGCACCTCACCTGTAGCGGTGGATGATTCAAATATCTCTGCTAGGGGACCCGCAATTTCCTCCCTAACCTCCCATAACGTCCTGGGATACATTTCATCAGGTCCCGGAGATTTATCTACCTTGATGCGCGTTAAGACTTCCAGCACCTCCCTCTCTGTAATATGTACACTCCTCAAGACATCACTATTTATTTCCCCAAGTTCCCTAACATCCATGCCTTTCTCAACCGTAAATACCGATGTGAAATATTCATTCAGGATCTCACCCATTTCTTGTGGTTCCGCACATAGATGACCTTGTTGATCCTTAAGAGGCCCTACTCTCTCCCTAGTTACCCTTTTGCCCTTTATGTATTTGTAGAAGCTCTTTGGATTCACCTTTGCCTGATCTGCCAAAGCAATCTCATATCCCCTTTTTGACCTCCTGATTTCTCTCTTAACTCTACTCCGGCAATCTCTATACTCTTCAAGGGATCCACTTGATCCCAGCTGCCTATGCATGTCATATGCCTCCTTCTTCTTTTTGACTAGTGCCTCAATCTCCCGAGTCATCCAAGGTTCCCTACTTCTACCAGCCTTGCCCTTCACTTTATAAGGAATGTGCTTACCCTGAACCCTGGTTAACACACTTTTGAAAGCCTCCCACTTACCAGACGTCCCTTTGCCTGCCAACAGACTCTCCCAATCAACTTCTGAAAGTTCCTGTCTAATACCATCAAAATTGGCCTTTCCCCAATTTAGAATTTTAACTTTTGGGCCAGACCTATCCTTCTCCATAGCTATCTTAAAACTAATGGAATTATGATCACTTGTCCCAAAGTGATCCCTCACTAACACTTCTGTCACCTGCCCTTCCTTATTTCCCAAGAGGAGGTCAAGTTTTGCCCCCTCTCTAGTCGGGCCATCCACATACTGAATGAGAAATTCCTCCTGAATACACTCAACAAATTTCTCTCCATCCAAGCCCCTAATGCTATGGCTGTCCCAGTCAATGTTGGGAAAGTTAAAGTCCCCTACTATTACCACCCTATTTTTCTTGCAGCTGTCTGTAATCTCCTTACATATTTGCTCCTCAATTTCCCATTGACTATTTGGGGGTCTGTAGTACAATCCTATCAAAGTGATCTCTCCCTTCTTATTTTTCAGTTCTGCCCATATAGACTCAGTGGGCGAACCCTCGGATATATCCCCTCTCACTACTGCCGTGATGTTCTCCCTAATCAAGAACGCAACTCCCCCTCCTCTCTTACCTCCTGCTCTATCTTTCCTATAGCATCTGTACCCTGGAACATTGAGCTGCCAGTCCTGCCCCTCCCTTATCCATGTTTCAGTAATAGCTATAACATCCCAGTCCCATGTACCCATCCATGCCCTGAGTTCATCTGCCTTGCCCATCAGACTTCTTGCATTGAAATAAATGCAGTTTAATCTAGATTTCCCTTGGTCTTTGCCCTGCTTTCTCAGACCATCTGTCCGGTCATGTTCTATACACTCTCCCTTACTGCCTTTTGTTTCTGTCACCATTTTATTTCCCACTGACTTCCTGCATCGGTTCCCATCCCCCTGCCACATTAGTTTAAACCCTCCCCAACAGCACTGGCAAACACTCCCCCTAGGACATTGGTTCCAGTCCTGCCCAGATGCAGACCGTCCAATTTGTACTGGTCCCACCTCCCCCAGAACCGGTTCCAATGGCCCAGGAATTTGAATCCCTCCCTCTTGCACCATCTCTCAAGCCACGTATTCATCCTAGCTATCCTGTCATTCCTACTCTGACTTGCCCGTGGCACTGGTAGCAATCCTGAGATTACTACCTTTGAGGTCCTACTCTTTAGTTTAACTCCTAACTCCCTAAATTCAGCTTGTAGGACCTCATCCTGTTTTTTACCTATATCGTTGGTGCCTATATGCACCACGACAACTGGCTGTTCACCCTCCCCCTCCAGAATGTCCTGCAGCCGCTCAGAGACATCCTTGACCCTTGCACCAGGGAGGCAACATACCATCCTGGAGTCTCGGTTGCGTCCGCAGAAACGCCTGTCTATTCCCCTTACAATCGAGTCCCCTATCACTATAGCTCTGCCACTCTTTTTCCTGCCCTCCTGTGCAGCAGAGCCAGCCACGGTGCCATGAACCTGGCTGGCTCTGCTGCACAAAAGTAAGGAAGTCTTACTACAATTTTACAGGGCTTTGGTGAGAGCTGTGTGTATAGTTTTGGTCTCCTTATCTAAGGAAGGATATACTTGCCTTAGAGGCAGTGCAGCGAAGGTTCACTAGATTAATTCCTGGGATGAGAGGGTTGTCCCACAAAGCGAGGTTGAGTAGAATGGGCCTATACTCTCTGGAGTTTAGAAGATTGAGGTGATTTAATTGAAACATATAAAATTATGAGGGGGGTTGACAGGGTAGATGTTGAGAGGTTGTTTCCCCTGGCTGGAGAGTCTAGAACTAGGGGGCATAGATGCAGGATAAGGGGTCGGCCATTTAAGGCTGAAATGAGGAGGAATTTCTTCACTCAGAGGGTAGTGAATCTTTGGAATTTTCTACCCCAGAGGGCTGTGGATGCTGAGTCGTTGAATATATTCAAGGCTGAGAGATAGATTTCTGGACTCTAGGGGAATCAAGGGATATGGGGATCAGGCAGGAAAGTGGAGTTGAGGTCAAAGATCAGCCGTGATCTGATTGAATGGCAGAGAAGGCTCAAGGGGCCATGTGGCCTACTCCTACTCCTATTTGTTATGTTCTTATTACAGCGTAATGTAAAGGATTAATAATGAACCTATTTCAAATCCTACAACTGGAACTTGTTGGTGCATCCCATTAAAACATATACTTTATCTGGGATTTTGATTGAATATTATTCGCATGCAAGCTTTTAGTTTATTACCGACATGTCTCATTTTCTTGTTAAATTAAAAATAACAGGGAACTTCCAAACGATTCCAGTAGTGTCTTTTGAACAAACTGCAAGTCTCTATGGTTACCATCGGTTGCTGAAAGCTCTCTTGCCCAGATTGTAGCATTCGTTGCACCACATTGCCTTTGCTTATATTCAGCCATTTCTTGAGCAGGCTGACTACAGACATCAGCTCTTATCTGTCTGTATTTGACAGTCTGTCTAACATAGTCAACTTTCTCCAGCTGGAGACGGAAGCTATTGTTTTCAATTCCCGCCACAAATCCACTCCATGCCACTGACTCCATACTCTCCACTCATTCGGGCTGAACCAGAGCACATGTGAAACCTTGGCATATGTTCAAACATGAGCCGAGCTACAAACCCCACGTCCTATTCATCACCGACTGCTTATCTTCACCTCCACGTCACTGCCCGCCACTGAAACCATACTTTTGTCACCTCTGGACTTGATTCCTCTATTTGATGGCCACATTCTTCACCTCCCCATAAACACCAATGAGCCCGAAAAGCAGGCCGCCTGTATCCTGTTCAGCATTAAGTCACATCTCTGCTGTCCTCACTGACTTCCAGTCACACAAAGCATTACATGCAGAATCTTCATCTTTAAATCCCTCAGTGGCCTTGACCCTTTCAATCTCTGCAATTTCCTCCAGCTTTATATCCCGCGGCCCTCTGACTGACTTTTTGTGCACACCTCCTCCCTTCGCTCCAACATTGGTGGTATAGCCTTCAGGTACCTCAACCCTATTCTCTAAAGCTCCCTCCCTAAACCTCTCCACCTTTGAAAACCTATCACTCCTCCTAATCTTTCCATCCATGATTTGGCATCCGTTCCCTTATTTTCGTTCTCCCTCTATTTCCGCCCCCCCTCTATGCTCGCATGTTCACTCCTGGTATGGCCCAATGCTCCATCCTTGGATCCCCTCCTTTTCATTATTTACACGCTAGTGACATCATCCACATGCACAGGGTTAGCTTCAACATTTATACTGACGACATCTAACTACCTTTCTGCCTCCACTGTTGACTCCAAGATTGATGCTATACTTTGACTACCTGTACAATATGAAGTCCTGGATGAGATAAATTTTCCTTCACCTCAACACTAACTGAAGTCACTGTCTTCGGCTCCAGCCAGCACCTACCAACCAAATTAACAATCATTGCACTACAAAAGTAACTAATTGTGTGAAGCACATGGAGATATTTTCAGGATGCGTTGAGGCATTAAATAAACATTTATTTAAAACTGCTTTTGAGTTTATTTTGGTTGTATAGTACTAAAATATTAAAATAATAAAGCCAGTCTTGACATTTCAGTAACTTTATTATTGTAATATTAGTGTAAGCTCAATTCTGGACCCCACACTTTAGGATGTCAAGGCCTTGGAGATAGTGTAGAGGAGATTTACTAGAATGGTACCAGGGATGCAGAGAGACTAGAGAAGCTGGGATTGTTTTCCTTAGAGGAGAGAAGGTTAAGGGGAGATTTGATAGAGGTGTTCAAAAATCATGAAGTGTTTTGATAGAGTAAATCAGGAGAGACAGTTTCCAGTGGCAGAAGGGTCAGTAACCAGAGGACACAGATTTAAGGTAATTGGCAAAAGAACCAGAGGCGATATGAGGAAAAAATGTTTATGCAGTGAGATATTATGATCTGGAAATCTGGAATGCACTGCTTGAAACAGTGGTGGAAGCAAATTCAGTGGTAACTTTCAAAAGGGAATTGGATAAATACTTAAAGGGGGAAAAAATTTGCAGGGCTATGGGGAAGGAGCAGGGGAGTGGGACTAATTGGATAGCTCTTTCAAAGAGCCAGCACAGGCACGATAGGCCGAATGGCCTCCTTCTGTGCTGTAACACTCTACAATTCAATGATTGTAAGATGAAGACTTTAAAATAAAAAGCCATCCAGGACCCTGGAATCTTTATGGACTTATCTAAGAATTTAAACTGCACAATTTGTGCTGGGGCTAATCAACCGTGACCCTCAAGTGGAGGCCTAAGATCTCAGAGCACCACCCAAAGCTTTTACTGCACCTTTATGCTGCTGGTCACTGTTGGGAGGGCCAATAGGAAGAGGCCCGTATTTCTCATGATTCTGACATTGGGACCCATGAAAAGGTAGAGCTGGAGTGTTGTCAGAGATGCGAAGCTTGCCTCCTGTACTCAATAGTGTGCCAGTGGCAGCAGGATTACAGCAAACCTGCTGCCAAGAGCACATCAATTTAAGAGTGCCTTTTACAAATGTATATTTTCAACTGTTTTGGAAATGTCCTTCAGATGAGATGTTATTCCCCAGAACAGTCAGGCAGGGTTTATTAAAGATCTCAAAGCACAATTAAAAAAGGAGCATGAGGCTCTCGTCACATCCTGTCAATATTCCTCCTTCAAGCACCACCACCAAAAACAGATTAATTGGTCCTTCATATCATTTCTGTTGATGGGACTTTGCTCTGAGCAAAATGCTGCTGCATTTATCTATATAACAGTCACTGTAGCTCAAAGTAATGTAATTGATTGTGAAATACTTTCAGACATATCTGAGTGCCACATAAATGTAAGTCTCTCTTTTCACCAATTTGGAATCCTAATTGGCTCAGAATGTAAGTTTTATTAAATCACACTTGGTTAGATTACAGTTGCAATGAGAAATTTAATATAGAATTATGAATAATTAGGACTGACAAAGCTGGCACTTTAACTGATAGAGTTCAAGTGACATCATGTACTTGTTATTAGAATCTTAATATTATTCCACAGTGGTGATAACAACAGACTCTCTCCAGTATTTTTCCAAAATTTCTAAGATTGAAATCCTTTTGGCAGTGTGGGTAAAAGGCTATAAATCAGTGTTTGGTTTATAGCTTTCTAAACCCTTTCAAACATTGACATCATGATTAAAGTACAGAATCATTACTCTCTCTCAGTTATTCATAATTCTACATATTTCACAACAGTAATACAGCTTGTTCCATTATATAAAACACCAACTGGAGTCAAATCACAAAGTGAAGTGGAATATGGCAAAGTGTACTGGAGGTATTACTAACACCATTTGACCATATATCATCTTACAGATCATTATGGCAATGCTGACTAATCAAGACAACAGCACTTTATAGTAAGATACCTGGAACGTGGTCAAACAAAATGCATTAACATCCCATCCATCACCTTCCCAGGTCAACTCTCATAACCGAGGTATTCTAGAGTTTTTAAAAAAATCATAGAGACAAAGAGAATGTTTCACTCTTCATTTCCAGAGGATGAACTAATCAGATCCTTAAACATGAGACCTACGTAGTTCAGAGAAAAACATCAGCACAGACTTGATAGGCCACATGGCTGATCTGGGCTGTAACATTCCATGGACGTAGTATTTCCCTTCACTGGCTTTCTTTCATTTAACTATCTATGTAAACTTTACACTGACACACAGAGGCCCTGTATCCCGACTTTTGACCACTCACCAGTCCCTCCCCCGTGCAGTGTGTGGGAGGATGTGGTTTAGTGCATTTTCATAAAATGGCAATATCGAGGCCTTTGTCATAGAAATACATTACTTCCCAGGCCCTAGGCAACAGCATCCTGCTATATGCCAGTGAGAGCATCACAATCAATTCAAACATTTGGAATTGCAATTCTAAAACTAAAGAAACCACCTAACATAATCCAGAATTTGAAAACAGCAGCAATAGTTTGAGAAGTCAAGGTAAGGCTCCAGAAATGTCACAAATGGGAAATTATCAGTTTCTCGATTGGACTCCATTTATTGCACTTATTCTAAAACAAAAGTACCAGCCTGCCCAATAATTACCTTCTCCCTTAAAAAAAAATAAAATCTTAGAGGCAGGAGCTCTTGCACCTGATGCTGAGTCTGTGTTGCTTACCGGTACACCTTTCCACTGATCAGTGCAGGGGAAGCAGACAGGCTCCTGGACTTGGCTCTCCCTCGGAGCAGAGGCCCCCCGCCCAACTCCTCACCGCAGCAGCAGTAACAGCCGAGTTCTTGCTCGGTGTCCAGTCGCTCTGGTCCGAGAGATGTTTCCCGTGCGCACTCCATCATCGCCGTGTCAGGGATTCATGTGGAACAAGTCAACGACAGAACTGCCTGTTAGGAAGAAGAGAGGAATATTTAATAACATGAAACAATTGATTAAAAAGCACAAAGCCCAATGCACCCAGTCTAAGTTCTATTTAAAAATAGCTTTGATTGGCATTTCCGAACCTATTAGATGACCAATAGACGCAGGAAACTCCAAGTTGTCACTGAAACTTACACGGTTACAATGTATCTATTTCATTAGAACCCGGCCCGGGCGCTCGCGCCAGCTGCAGCACCGGGATCACCTCCGACTCGCCATAACCTGCAAACCCCGCTAAAGCTGCGCCGTTTGCCCGCAGTACATCTGCTCGTTAAACCCGTCACCGAGTGAACCCCCCCCCCACTCCGTCCCGTTAGGCCAATCCCAACAAGGAGGAACATCTGCCTATCGGCTCCGTACGCACCACCGTCCCCACATGCGCACTGCTGCTCTACCGTATTACCTCCAATACTCTCGGAGCTAATTTCTCTTACCTTTTCCCCCTTCCAAAAACAATGCTATTTCTTCCCTTTTTGTTTTCAATGCTTACAATCGAGCAGTAATAATTCTATACTGCCCGTGTTCTACTCACACCAAGACTTCTTCAACCATCACCACTGGGCTCCCTGACGTACATTGGCCCTCAGTCTACCAGCCCCTTAGTTTTTAAATTCTTATCCTCCTGTTCCAATCCTTTCAAGGGCTCGCCCTTCCCTATCTCTAATCTCTAACATTCTCTTTGTCTCTATGATTTTTTGTAGCCGTACAACACAGAGAGAACTCAGTTCCTCCAACTCTGGCCTCTTGTACATCCCCTACTTCCTTCACCCTACCAATGGTGGCCATGCCTTCATCTGCCTAGGCCCTAAACTCTGGAATTCCAAAACTCTCCACTTCTCCTTTAAGATGCTGCTTAAAATCTAACTCTTTGACTAAGCATTTGGTCATCTGTCCTAATGTTTCCTTCTTTGGCTCGGTGTCAATTTCCATCTGTTTACGCTCATGTGAAGTACCTTGGGGCATTCTGCTACGTTAAAGTTGCTATATAAATGCAAGTTGTTGTAATGGGTCGTCTCACTGAGCTAGCAATATTGGAGATCTGAACCTAATTTCTTCCCAGTTAGAGTTCTGCTTCATACGTTAAGCAGTCTTTTCTTTCTACAGATGCTGACTGACCTGTTGTGTATTTCCAATATTTCTAATTTTGCCTCAGAATCCCTGGAGGCTGTGTTGCAACATAAACAAGGCAGCACACATGCATCTGAAGGCACAGAACACCATCTCACCAGGCAGTTTTGCACTCTGCTGTCAAAGGCAACGCAGCACCAATAGCAAACATTAAATGGGCCTCAATTTGCTGAAAACTTACGGCAAAGTAAAGTCGCATCTGCGGCGGACGCCATTACTATGGTGCAGAAATTCCAGGAAATTATGGCATGAGTGACTTGCACCATTACCTACGCCACGCCATTATTTGCTGGGACTTCTGCACCGCTCCACCTTTACCCCTCGGCGAAAACAGCTAGAAGGCAATTATAATAGCTCCCCCCCCACATTAAAATCAACGGTGATTGCAAATTTGCTGCACTTAAGCCATTCTTCACGCTGCTGCCACTTAGACTGAAAAGTAATGGCACTGGAGACCTGGCGGCAGTGTGATTTATGAACTTGTGTTTGAGCAAGCCGGTTGTTTTATTTCCCTGGTTGGGAGTCTTTGCAGAGCTTGGCACAGGCCAGACACCAACTCTTGCCTATTGACCTAAATTAGCATGTAATGAACATTATTGGGACATGATCTAAACAATCCGGATCTCTCCCTTAATCAATACAAAGCTGTCAACTTTGGAATCAGCCTGATCCTCTGAAGCCAGATGCAAAGGGAAATCCTATGAATAAAGTGTAGTGGTGAATCAGTGAATAATGGGAGCACTGAACCACTGTTTTAATGACACCATGGCAGAAAATCCCTGAGAATAATAAGAACACCTTAAAAAAAGTAAGAATACATCAGTGTGTTCCCGTGAGAAATCAGTGAATTGTTACAAAAGATATACATTAGTCACTATGAAAAAAAAGCATTGCAACATTGCAGAAATCTCTGTGAGAAGCGACAGTGCTACAGTGAATTACTTAAAGAAATCAGCATTGCATCTATGTAGATTATAGAATACAATCACAAGCTATGTTTATTTATTCTCTGCTAGAAACTAGTGCCCAGTGAATCATGGGGAATTCACACGAGTAGCGATAATATTATGGTGTATCAGTGAGAAATGAGAATAAAAGGTAATACCCCACAGCTAATGAGACTGTCATTACAGATTACTGTGAGAAATTATACTATTTTGCACTAAATTGTTGTGTGTGTATATGAGATGTGGGGGAGAAATCTGTTTCTGTCAGCTTAGTTCATAGTACACTTGCTGCTGAGTCAGAAAGTTGTGGGTTAAAGCTGCACTAGGGACTTCTTGGCTGACACGTCAGTGCAGTATTGAGGGAGTACTGCCTTGTCAGAAGCGCTGTCTTTCAGATGGGATGTTAAACCAAGATCCAGTCTCCCTGCTCAGGTTGATGTAAAAGATCCCGTCGTACTGTTCAAAAAAGAGCAGGTGATTCTCCTGGCGTCCAGGCCAACATTCTTGCCTCAATCAACACCCCCAAAAACAGATTATCTTAGTCATTCATTCATTTGCTCTTTGTGGGATCCTACTGTGTGCAAATTGGCTGGCATGTTTGCCTACATAGCAACAGTAACTGCACTTCAAAAAGTAATCTATTGGTGGTCAAGCACTTTGGGACGTCCCAAGGATGTTATGAGGTACTAGTATAATCACCAGTTCTTTCTTTAAAGCTGGAAGCTGCTATCAGAACTTGAGGGAAAATAATGTTGAAAGTTTAACTTTTCAGACTACAGCACGCCTTTCAGTTATAGTGCATACTGCACAAGTGGTACTGAGGTTATGGATTAGCAATATTAATACTTGTGAAGATACATATTTGATGAAAGACTGGCAATGTAATCAGGATTACATCTGCACCTGAGAAATAGCGTTCTTGCCATAAACTCTGGAATTAAATTCTTTCAGGGCTTCTGACGTTATGCTGAGTTTTTCTGGTTTCTTGCTAGAATGTCAGCCTGTATCTAAGGTCATTTTTTCCTTTTCATCTATTGGCATCCCAGTGTGAGGAGGTGTAAAAGGTGTTAAGAATTCAGCCTCCACTCCCTCCCCACATACAGTTGGCCCCCAAAATGAATACAAGGAGGTGGACTTTTTGGTACAACCCTTCGAGAACTCTGCATTCTTCCAACTCTGGCCTCTTGTGCATCCCCCACTTCTTTCACCCCACCATTGGCGGCCACGCCTTCAGTCGTCTAGGCCCTAAGCTCTGGAATTCCCTCCCTAAACCACATATCTCTCCTCGTTTAAGACACTCCTTAAAACCAATCTCTTTGACCAAGCTTTTGATCACCTATCCTAACATCTCCTTTGGCTCGGTATCAATTTTTGTCCTGTTAAATGCAAGTTGTTGCTCTTTATATCCGGTTCCTCTGATATCAGGTTTTCTTTTTTTCTTCCATCATCTGTTATATAGTCAGAGTAATATTTTGAACTGTTAGGAGTATTGATTGACCTGTGAAGAGGGCACATATTTTTAAGTTAACCAGGCTTTAAACACATATTGCCCTCCTTTAGGAAAATCATCTATCTTCTGAGGGTCCCTGAAACTGAAGCATAATTAGGTTGGGGGTAAAATTGATGACATGTTTAATTCTAAAAATCATCAGGCTTTTATACTAATACACAATACAATTTGGTCTTAAAACCTTGATAATATTGTCAAGAACCACTGACTCACTATTAGAATCAAGGTTGAAGGACAGAAACTTATCATTGCCAGGATTTATACTCCTAGTTCTAGTTCTGCAGCTTTCTTTGGAAAGGTTATTTTAGAAGTAACTTTTTTGGATGAAATTTGGTTAGGCCCCAACCCATGGTGGATGGGCCCGAGTAGGACAAGGGCAGCTCGGCTTGTAGTTTCAAGTCCAAGATCAGGTCATTTGGTTAACATCGATCATCCGAAACGCTCTGCCAGCATAATCGACGGAAATGAGGAGCTGGAAATATTCCAAGGACAGGCTGGGGTTGGAGAGACAGCATTTGTGCAGGCTGAGATTTGAGTGGGCCTGGGTGCCTATTGGGTGGGCTATGGCTACGCCCCTGGGATAAGGCCTCCCAATGCTTCAGAAGACTGGAATGTGCTAGGAACCATTTTGATGACAGATTCATACCTTGCATGTGTCATGTGGGAGGTGAGCTTCCTTGATATTTGGTGGACTGCAAACCCTGTGAGAAAGAAATGCTAACCGGACTTTCCAAAATTGACAGAATTTCATAAAGTTCTGCTTCTAAGACTTTAAAAGAAGATCAAAGCATGAGGAACTATTGGCAAATTCACTAACTGGATTGAAAAATAGTTTGGCAATAAAAGTAAAAGGCAATGATAAATGAGCCGTGATTTACCACAGTGCCCATTCTGGAGCCTCTGCTGTTTATACAATGCAAAAATGATATGGAGGAGGGTACTTCGTGCACAATATTATTAAATTAGACAGTAGCAAGATATATGGGCAGTGAGCATTACAGGAGAAATCAATGCTATTGAAAGGAATTTGAACAGTTCAATTGTACATGGTCTGTTGGAAGGGTGGGCTGAGTAGACCAAATAACTTTTATGAATCCATACCCTCTTATATTTTTCATAACAGACTTGTCCGGTCATGATTTGACATGAGCGGAGCTGTCCTTGGATTACTTTGTGATCCATGCCTCCAATTGCAAATTTAACAAGATATATTACTTCACAGTTCATTGAACAGAGTGATTTCAGATTGCTATCTCAAGACTTTTGCTGGAAATGTTCATGCCTAGACTCACTTGTGAATAATGGTGATTTGGACATTGTATAAGACGACATATGATCTCCAGGAGTGAAGGGGAGGGGAGGGGAGGGAAATAAGTTTGTCAGGAAAAGAACACTTGCTTGGACAGTTCTCTGTCAGTCAGTAATTGCTTGATCCATGAAATTAGGATGATCTCAGTAATAACCAACACTTGAATGTTTGTTAATCTATTATTGTCACTGTAATTTTGATATTCTGTTCATTAACTGCCATTTTATGAAGGGATCGGTATGGGAGCTGTAATAATCTAGGGAACTTCATTTCTCAAGATTAGTTTAGGCACATTGTAGACCCATTAAGTTCTTTAATTAATGATATTTTCTATGCACCTGGGTCCCTCTGTTGGGAGAAGGATTTCATAATTGCAACATTAACTGGCTGCCCTTAAAGACGAGTTATGTCATTGTTAAAAATACAGCCGAAGAGACTTTTAAAATGAGTTATATATCTTGCTACATGTCTTGTTGGGGCATTAAAACCTATAGAACAAAAATTTGCAGTGTAATATTAATTTAAGGAGTCTTACAACACCAGGTTATAGTCCAACAGTTTTATTTGAAATCACAAGCTTTCGGAGGCTTCCACCTTCGTCACCAACCAACTGTTGGACTATAACCTGGTGTTGTAAGACTCCTTACATTTGTCCACCCCAGTCCATCACCGGCATCTCCACATCATAATATTAATTTGAAATTGTTATCAGCAGAGCTAAAATGACTGGAGATAATCAGGAAAGCAGACTTCTACAAACAGGCAGTTCCAGTTGTGCCAGTTCTCAACTGGATGGATCAGTGAAATCATTTAGTGACTGCAAAGTCTCAGTAAATCGAGCTCTGAAAGTCTCTCGGTGCACAGAGAGTGCATTCAATCCATCGTATTATGGTCAGAGATTCTCAAAGCTAGACTGGTTTAATGAGTAGTGCTCGATGAATTGTGAAACTATGTGGCTATGAGCACTCACTTGGGGTTGCACTCATTAGACAGAACTATCTTTTGGGGCAGCTTCAGCTCTGACCAGGTTACAAGAATGTGTGGATAAAATACTGGTGGGTTTAGAGGGAGTTGAGTCCATTTCAGATGATCTCAGAGTCACAGGTGACAATTCTCACAATCTTAATCCTACTCTAAAATGTTTGGCTGATTATAGAATCAAATTGAAGAGACTGAAGCATGTATTGACGCAACCAGCAGTATAAACTTTGCATTTATCACAGACAAAGAATACCTACACACATCCTATTCGCCCATGACCTGGGGGGCAATTCACCTGTCAACTAGGCATGGTGTTTGGTAAAGAGAGACCAACAGAATGGACAGGTAGAAATTAACAAATTCCTTTAGAGTAAACTATATAAGAAATATATTTACAACTCTTGGTAATGGATTTTTAAAAGGAGATTTGATAATGACACTTGCCCTTTGGTAATTTATTTTTAATTTTCTCCCTATGGTCTCCCTATGCCTCACCTCTGAGAGGACAGGTCCCCGGTATTGCTGTTCTATTGTTGGCTGCTAACTGAGTCTCATGAGCTAACTGGTCCTCTGATTTTCCCACTCTCACTGATCCTCACTTGATGCCTCTTCACAGAATCATAGTTGAGACTGTGATTCACCACGTGCAGAATTGTGGTTATGACACAACATCCCACCAGTCCATGGCACAGAACATAAGATTCTTGATACACTTTCCCACTCGTTCTTCAAACAATGCGGGATATTACAGAGCAGAGACATGACAGTTTAGTTTGTAATATGGTGGCAAAGTAACTAAAAAGAAAATAATGGTGTTGAGTATTAAGGGACTTCACATATTTATAATAGTCTGTATTAAACTACATTCAATAGTTTTAATTTATCTTTACACTCATGGTTCAGATAGAATATTCAGGGAGTATCATTCATAAGGAAGAACCTCACAACTAATTTGTGCTCTTGACCCTCATCAGCTGATTGATCTTAATTCATGAGATAAGATGATATTTCATAGTTACCAGTCTAACTATAGTGCACAGTCTAACAGCGCTATTATAATATTGCTGTGAACATATGGAACAAAAAGTACAGGAAAGTAATTGCAATTTCTACAAATCTATACATTTTTTTTGTTGTGATAGCTTCGATACCATATTTAAAATAAAAATGTTCCTTTACAGACAGTGATGATTGAGGACAGTGGCAACGCTAACCTTCTCCAGCTTGGAGAAAGGGATACAAAACATTTAATGCACCCTGAAGATGGTGCTCCCCAGTGATAACTCCTCTATAATCCAGCCATGCCTCATAATACTTCTCTTCTGATTTATGGTCCTGACATATTTTTTCTAAAAATACCCACAAATGGCATGACTAAGAATTGCCCTTCTAGTATCCTGCTGAGTTGATTTCCTGGAGCCAAATAAGGTAACTGCTTATAGATACATTTCTGCTCCAACCTCTATCTTTCTGCATCTGGTTCCATCAGACCTAATAATAATTTGGGTCAAAGTGGATTCCCTTCTCAGGATTTTGCCTCTTCAGGTTTGCAAATGGTTCCTTGGTTTATTGTTGGAAGGTTGGATGTTCAGCAAGATAATCAGTGTGTACTTAATCCTTTTTAGGGTGGAGAATTTGAATAAACATATTAAATGATTATTATTGATTAAGGAGGCACAGTGAGAGAGGTTAGGGTAAACTGATATTCTTGTCAGTAACAGGTATCGCCTTTTTCACAGAATCTGGAAACTTACCCCTTTGAGCATATAAAGGCTTCAGTTGCAAATTTTAGGCCCCTGTCAATGTCACTGTTAAATTTATCCACCAGGGGGAGGACCAGAGCAGCTTAGACTCAATCAACCTTTGATTTTTACATCCTCCTTGTGGGGAAATGTTCACCTCAGTTTGGTGCTCTCCACAGGCATCCCAGCTCAAATAAACTTCTGAGTTTACTATGTGAGGAATCATGGATACACCTCACAAGTCTCCTGCTCCATCCAGGAAGTCCCTGGATCACATATGCCCCACAACATCGGAAGCCAAGGATGAGCACAGATGACCTCGGATCTCCTTGGATAAATCAGGAGCGCTGTAAAGCGTACACAGGTACAAACTCAAGCCCCACTCCAGGACGTGAGCATATAAAGCTAAGCTGACACTTCAGTGCAGTACTAAGGGAGCACTGCACTATCGGAGGCATCATATGTTGGATGACACGTTAAGCTGAGGCCCAGTCTGCCTGTTCAGGTTGACATGAAAGATCTCATGGTGCTATTCAAATGAGAGCACGGAGTTCTTCCAGTGTCCTGACTAACACCAAAAACAGATTAACTGGTCATTCGTCTTATTGCTGGGACCTTGCTGGGAGCAAATTGGCACCAAGTTTGCCTATAATACAAGACTGACCACATTTCAAAAGTAATTTATTGGCTGTGAAGTGCTCTAGGATGTCCCGATGACATGAATTAGATGCGCAGTACAGCGAGTTCCCCAGTACAAATTATCTCCTAACTTCTCTTAATCCCCTGATTAAACTAGTTAAACCACTTTTTAAAAATTAGCATGAAAGTAACTTTAAAAGTAAGTTTGTTCTGTGAATCAAGAGATGCAGTAGTAGTCACTTAAATGGGATGTCTGCTCTATAGTAAAAGAGAAGGTAGTTGAGACACTGGATGGGCTAAAAATTGATAAAGAGGATGTACTAGAAAGGCTGGCTGTACTTAAAATAGATAAGTCACCTGGTCCGATGGGATGCATCCTAAGTTGTTGAGGGAAGTAAGGGTGGAAATTGCGGAGGTACTGGCCATAATCTTCCAATCCTCCTTAGATACAGGGGTGGTGCCAGAGGACTAGAGAATTGCAAATGTTACACCCTTGTTCAAAAAAGGGTGTAAGGATAAACCCGGCAACTACACGCCAGTCAGTTTAACCGCGACGGGGAAGATTTTAGAAACGATAATCCAGGACAAAATTAATAGTCACTTAGAAGAACAAGGGTTAATAAATGACAGCCAACATGGATTTGTTAAAGGTAAATCGTGATTAACTAACTTGATTGAGTTTTTTGATGAGGTAGCAGAAATGGTTGATGAGGGCAATGCAGTTGATGTGTATATAGACTTTGAAAAGGCGTTTGATAAAGTGCCACATAATAGGCTTGACAGCAAAATTGATGCCCGTGGAATAAAAGGGGGCAGTGGCAGCATGGATACAAAATTGGCTAAGTGACAGGAAACAGAGAGTAGTGGTGAATGATTGTTTTTCGGACTGGAGGGAGGTATACAGCGGTGTTCCCCAGGGGTTGGTACCAGGACCACTGTTTTTTTAAATTTATATTAATGACTTGGATTTGGGTGTACAGTGCACAATTTCAAAATTTGCAGATGACACAAAACTTGGAAGTGTAGTAAACAGTGAGGAGGATAGTAATAGATTTCAAGAGGACATTGACAGGCTGGTGGAATGGGCGGACACGTGGAAGATGAAATTGATACATTATAGCAGAAAGAATGATGCAAGGCAATATAAACTAAATGGTACAATTCTAAAGGGGGTGCAGGAACAGAGACCCCTGGGGGTATATGTGCACAAATCTTTGAAGGTGGCAGGACAGGTTGAGAAAGCTTTTAAAAACGCATACAGGATTCTGGGCTTTATAAATAGAGGCCTAGAGTACAAAAGCAAGGAAGTTATGTTGAACCTTTATAAAACACTGGTTCGGCCACAACTGGAGTATTGTGTCCAATTCTGGGCACCGCACTTTAGGTAGGATGTGAAGGCCTTAGAGAAGGTGCAGAAAAGATTTACTAGAATGTTTCCAGGGATGAGGGACTTCAGTTACTTGGATAGACTGGAGAAGCTGGGTTTGTTCTCCTTGGAGCAGAGAAGGTTGAGAGGAGATTTGATAGAAGTGTTCAAAATTATGAAGGGTTTAGATAAAGTAAATAAAGAGAAACTGCTCCCATTGGCAGAAGGGTCAAGAACCAGAGGACACAGATTTAAGGTGATTGGCAAAAGAACCAAAGGCAACATGAGGAAAAACTTTTTTACACAGTGAGTAGTTATGATCTGGAATGCGCTGCCTGAAAGGGTGGTGGAAGCAGATTCAATTGTGGCTTTCAAAAAGGAATTGGATAAATACTTGAAGGGAAAAAATTTGCAGGGCTACGGGGAAAGAACGAGGGAATGGGACTAACTGGATTGCTCTTACAAAGAGTTGGCATGGGCTCGATGGGCTGAATAGCCTCCTTCTGTGCTGTAACCATTCTATGATTCTGTAGGGAAGGTCTGCTGCAAAGCAATTTCCTTTAATGAATCCTTATGGATTGACAGATTGGTTTAGTAGTTAGGTGGGACAACTCCTGTTGGAGCTGTCTAAATGTCAGTAGGAGGAAGTAACTGAATTAGTGTCTCATGTAACATTACAGGTCATAGTACTCAGAAAATATAGAGCAGTGCTGTAACTTAGGGGGCCAAAGAGGAGGCAGATGGCTGAGATAGTAGTTGAGTACTTTGCATCTGTCTTTACTAAAGAAGAGGATGCTGCCAATGTCATAGTAAAGGAGGAGGGGGTAGAGAAATTGGATAGGATAGAAATAGATAAAGAGGAGGTACTTAAACGGCTGGCAGCACTCGAAGTAGAAAAGTCACCCGGTCCAGATGGGATGCATCCTAGTTTGTTGAAGAAAGTAATGGTGGAGATAGCGGAGGCTTTGGCCACAATCTTTCAATCCTCCTTGGATATGGGAGTGGTGCCAGAGGACTAGAGGATTGCAAATGTTACACCCTGTTCAAAAAAGGGGAGAGGGATAAATTAGGTAACTACAGGCCAGTCAGTATAATGTCGATGGTGGGGAAACTTCTAGAGACTGGGATAAAATTAATCGTCACTTGGAAGAACAAGGGTTAATAAATGACAGCCAACATGGATTTGTTAAAGGCAAATCAGTCTGACAAACTTGACTGAATTCTTCAATGAAATAACCGAGAGGATGAAGGTTGATCTGTATATGGACTTTCAGAAGGTGTTTGATAATGTGCCACATAATAGACTTGTTAGCAAAATTGAAGCCCATAAGATTAAAGGGGCAATGGCAGCATGGATATGAAATTGGCTAAGAGTCATAAAACAGAGAGTCGTGGTGAACAGTTTATCAGGCTGGAGGGAAGCCTTTAGGAAGGATGTGAAGGCCTTAGAGAATGGTACCAGGGATGAAAGACTTCAGTTACGTGGAGAGAATGGAGAAGCTGGGATTGTTCTCCTTAGAGCAGAGAAGGTTAAGGGGAGATTTAATAGCAGTGTTCAAAATTATGAAGGGTTTTGATAAGAGTAGATAGGGAGAAACTATTTCCAGCAGCAGGAGGGTCGGTAACCAAAGGTCCAACTTAAGATAATTGGCAAAAATTCCAGGGGAGAAATTAGGAGAATTTTTTTTAGACAGCAAGTTGTTATAATCTGGAATGCACTGCTTGAAAGGGTGAAGGAAGCAGATTCTTTCAAAAGGGAGTCGGATAAATACTTGAAAAGGAGAAATTTACAGGGCTAATGGAAAAGAACAGGGAAGTGCAACAAATTTGATAGCTCTTTTAAAGAGCACCTACACGATGGGCTGAATGGCCTCCTCCTGATTCTATGAACTCTGAAACAACTCGGTAAGCATCACGAACTCTGTATAAAAATGGAATAATTATATTCCTTCCCACTCTACTGAATGCTGGAAATGAACAACACTTTGATCAGCATCGAAAAGACAAAGATTGGTTAGTGTTTCAGTATAGAAATTTAATCACTTCATTTTCTTCACCTGTGGAAATGACAGTGCTCACCCAGTCAGCCACCTCATACCACGCCTTATGCACATTAGGCCACAAAGGAGGGTGCCCATTGGCATCAAAGGTGGCAACCTTCCTCAACAGTGTTTCTGATGCCTCTTCATCACAGACCAGCACCTGAAGAGTTAACCTTTCAGCTACTGAGGGACCTGTGGTCCTTTTCAAGTATTTTTTTTTGCTTCTGTGGTTGATAGTAATTTGTTGGCCAAGTTAAATTTGCTTCTTGTTAAGAAAGGAATTCTTACCCTCTAATTTTGACCTGTTTATGAGGTTTCAGTCACGATTGGTATTTTATTTTTTGTTTCATATTGTCAGTTCATGGAAAGCTGTTCAGCTGAATTGACTGCCATTCCACTCTTGTTCTTGGTTTCACCATCAGGTGGCGCTCAGGTTCTGTTGGCAGCACTGACGGAACCTTTGAATTGCTTTGGCTATCTATGATTATTAATTCATAACCTTTCCCAAAACAAAAAAGCAATCCAATCCCAAATTTATAGATGTCTACTTTAGCTGCTTGGCAACAGAGATCTATTTTTAAATACAAATAGAAGTGTGGATTGAAACAAAGTGGTTTATATTCTGCATACCTACATTTATTTTGAACTGCTTGTGTTATAAATTGGAATAATTTCAAAACTTCTCAGTGTAAACTTTGCTGACTTAAAATATTCCTAAATATAATGAAACTCAATTGGACGTGGAGCAAGTTTGAATCATTTATGCTGCACTTGACTCACACATATACCTTTATTTCTTGTTTGTGAGCTAATCTGTCCCTTCGTGTTTTCCTTATATCTACTTGTGAAGCTCTTTGGGACATTTTTTTACATTACAGACACTTTATGAATATAAGTTGTTGTTGTTGTTGTCGTCGTGCAGGATTTGCCTTGTAAATATTCCCAGTGCCACAATGAGCTGAATAATAATTTTGTCTTGCAGTGATCAATGTTTATCAAACTGAACTATTGGCCACAACTGATAATATTCCTTTATTGATAAACTAGCCACATTTTTCACAGTTAAAATAAACTTGATACTCAACATGCTGCAGACATCAATCTGCAATAGTGACCTCAGATTAATATTAATACACTGAATCAGCAGTGCCTTGCACCCTAATATCTTAAAGGCAAAATAAAGCGAGTGGGGCAGTGAATCATTTTATTATATTACTCACTTTTGTCTCCTTGAATTCTCAGCTACTTCTTATTCAATTAATCACTATATTTTTACTCACATATTTAGGCCAGTAGGGCAACCCAGAACATTATTGTTCCTGCTAATAGCAAATGAGTCACTGTGGACTCCCAGTTCTTGTGTAAAATTCATCCCAAGACATTAGTTTCAAGTACCCCATTGAATTACTTTTGAAATGTAGTTACTGTTCTATAGGCAAACACAGCAGCCCATTTGCACATCAAAGTCTCACAAACAGCAATAAGATGAATCACCAGTTAATCTGTTTGGTGGAGTTGGTTGAAGGATAAATGTTGGCCAGGATACCAAGGGAACTCCCTGCCTTAAATACTTATAAGAAACACCTTCATAAAAACCTCATTCTCCAGATATGTATCATCTGTGCGTAACTTGTAGAAAATAATTAGCATATAAACTGAACTTTGTTCTGCCTAAATAATAGGAATAAAATACGGACAGGTCTGTATTTGTTAAGAATCATGACTGTGTAATTCTGATAGAGTCCACCTCAACATGTGATATGTGACAGTATTGCTGCAAAATTCACATCACAGTTCTGCATGCAGCTTGAAACTACATCAGTGAAACTGTTACTCAGGATGACAGCCTAGTTCACCTCAAATGGAGATAACTCTGCTTCATCTAAAACATGCACAATCACAGTGCAAATCAGCATTGCTGGTATGTGGCAATCTTGCCAACAGGCTGTATAATTCACATTTAATTTCTCTGTATGTTCATGTACTTTGTATTTAAATATTTTCATATTTAAAAGTGGTGAAATTGCTTTGTGAAAGAACATGTTATTCTGTAGGTGGTAATTTACTTAAAATGCCACATTCCCTTAATACAATGGGATCTTATTAAAAACAAACTATTAATAAATAAAGGTTACGAATAACACAAACATTTCACATTTGTGCCCAGATTAGTGATTCAAAGTGAGCTGTGACTCAGTGGTAGAGTCAGAAGGTCGTGGATTCAAGTCCCGTTCCTGAGATTTGAAGACATAATCTTGGCTGACATTTCAGTTTAGTACTGAGGGAGTGCTGCACTGTCAGAGTTGCTATCTTTCAGATGAGATGTTAAACCAAAACCCTGTCTTCCCTCTCAGATGGACGTTAAAGATCCCATGGCACTATTCGACGTAGAGCAAGGGAGTTCTCCCCGGTATCCTGGCCAATATTTATCCCCCAACTGACATTACTAAAAAACAGATTGTCTGTTCAATATCTTATTTCTGTTTGTGGGACCTTGCTGTGCGCATTGGCTTCTGTGTTTCCTACATTACAACAGTGACTACATTTCAAAAGTACTTAATTGGGTGTAAAGTGTCCTGAGGTCATGAAAGGCGCTATATAAATACAAGTTCCCTCTCTCAAAGTGCCACGAAACTCAGCACTGAAAAACTGTCTGTACTGAATGTAGCATTTAATATATTTAGGACTGTTACAATAGAGTTATTTTAAATACAAGATCCTAAATAAATTATGCAAGATCAACAGAGTACAATTTTCATAAATCACTGTACAACAGTTTAACGCCCACTATGGAAAATTGGTATCTTCTAATCAGTTAACAATCCCAAATATACCACTTATACCAACAAATGTTGATTTTGTGGTATCTATCCTCTTCAACATTAGGGATTTTTGTAGTCTTACCACATCTTTACACACAGTGAACTACTGTATTGGAGTGCAGTGACCATTGTTGTGTAGGCAACCATGCAGCTATTTTGCACCAGTAACATTCCACACATAGCAATCAGACGAATGATCAGATAATGTGGTTTTTTTGGTAGTATTTGTTGAGGGAGGAATTTGAATAGTGCATTGGAATTTTTAATGTTTCCTTGAACAGGTAGACAGGACAAGGCAGCCAGGAAATATTTCAACAGTGTGACAGGAACAGCTCAGCTCCTGTTTTCATCCCACAGCTCAAGACATGTTGGTCATTTTATCGGCCTAAAAGAATGAAAGGATGAGCAAAACCCTTCTAGGATTTAATTCCAAGAACCTTTCAGCCCCAAGTTGAAAGTTTTGAACATGTCCTATGAACTGATTCAACACTAATCAACCAGCTTGTTTTCAAATCCCTCCATGGCCTCGCCCCTCCCTATCTCTGTGACCTCCTCCAGGCCTACAACCCTTCAAGATCTCTGCGCTCCTCCAATTCTGGCCTCTTGCGCCTCTCAGATTTTAATCGCCCCACCTTTGGCGGCCGTGCCTTCAGCTGCCTCGGCCCCAAGCTCTGGAATTCCCTCTCTAAACTTCTCCGCCTCTCTCTCCTCCTTTAAGACACTCCTTAAAACCTACCTCTTTGACCAAGCACTTGTCCTAATATCTCCTTATGTGGCTTGGTGGCATATTTTATTTGATAATGCTCCTGTGAAGCCCCTTAGGATGTTTTACTACGTTAAAAGCACTATATAAATGCATGCTGTTGTTATTGTTGTTAGTGCCAAGTATAGTGTGGGGGGACTCCAAACATCTCATGCTCAAGCTTCCTGCAGGTGGGCCTCCATCCTGTGAGATACATCTGTCATGAATGAAAAGGACTAAGGAGGTGCTCAGAGGCACAGTTCTGCCAACATGCTTTAGTTTTGTGACCATCATTGAATGGCAAACACCCCTGATCTACAGCAACGTATTCAGGCAGTGGAGTGTACATTGGGGACCAGTGTATTAGAGGTTCCGTTACAAGTGGTTGCATAAGCAGTTACTAGGCACTGCAAATTAATGGCCACTGTCATTACATTTGCAATATGTGTGTAACAAAATGAGACACTCAACCCTATAACATGCATAAGTTGAGAGAACACTTCTCTCCTCTGGAACACCAGATTCACCACTCCTGGTGCAGGTTAATGTTACCTCCTCCTGAGGATGATTGCCCCGTGATTTTCATTCTAAGTTGTTGGACCAGTAGTCTGATGTGTTGATTTCTAGAGCATGTTGAGTAAAGCAACTCACCCTTCACATCCACTGTTTATTCACTATAGAGCTGTACACCCAGATGAGATTTTTCTTCTGAATGAAAACTAAGAGCTATCCAGACCTCTGCTTTATATACAGTTTTCTTCAGGAGACAAAAATCTACTGTACCCATTGAGGTTGTAATCTAATAATATTCAGGAAACTGGTTTATTTCTCCATTGGCATGTGCTATATCTATCTTAAGAAACAGCGAATGTTTATTGTGCTTTGAAAACAGCCCTGTAATAGAGAAATATGACAATATTTTGAGGTAGGCCTTTGTTAGCATCTTGTTTTTAAGACTTGAATGGTGACAATAATCTCCAGAATTAATACTGTCCCAATCTATATCACTTCCTACCTCCCCCAAGAAATGAACAACTGGTTAGAAGTGTAATTTGTACACCAAACCCTTGTGATGTTCACATTTCCTGCTGTAGTAGCAACTGGTTCAGAGACCCTAGCAATACATTCTTAATGCTCTAGCTTCAAGCTGCATTTTGGACATCCTATCAGCCTGCCTAAAATTGATAGGTATAAATTCAACCTTTCCTAACAAAACACAATATTGTAAACGTAGGCTCATGGGCTAAAATATGTCACATTAACTGATACTTTTATCACTGATGTGTAACAAGTAACAAGATTGCATTGAGTAATTGAAGATAGTGTTGCCATTTTTGCTCTGCAATTACCCAAAAAGTGTCTCAGGATGTATTATTTGGCTCTTCCAAAGGCCTTTGAGGAATTGCTTTCCCCTTGTGCTTATTAAATCAATAGATGACATCCAAGAATGGAATGTTTACTCCTCTTTACAGATAGGGTCAGGACTCAACACACCAAAGTCAAGTTAAACGTAATTTATACTACTGCAACAGGAGCGCCTGCAGGTGCCTTGGGAACAGAGGTGTAACTGTCAAGGAAAGGATCGGAGGTGAAAGGGCAGTGTTAAAACCATGCATTTTTAACAATAATATATCAGTTTTTACTGCTTTTCCCTGAAAAAGTTGCCAGGTTTCAAAATTACGAGATGAATTTTCACCGATCTTTCTCTCAATGTCTTAAAATGTCAATCTTTTTGAGCCTTGGTTGTAGGCACTTTTGCAGCTTCCCACAAACATAGCACCTGAAATGTTTTTCTCTCCTCACCAATACATCATTAAAAATTGAATTGTTGGTGCTAGGTTTCTTATACGTTCAACCAAACTTGAAGTATTATCAAACCAAGGTGTCTATCATCTTGGGATGCTAATTCAAGATAACTGTATTTAGTAAACGCATATATATTGGTCCAGTTCACTGTCTTGCAAATGGAATCAAAACGAACCCTCCACATGTTGGCCCAAATGGCCACTGTACTAAAAGAATGAGCTCTAACACTGTCAACGGGTTCCACATCATTGTAACACAGCTCACATCAGCAGTTTGTTAACTTCTCCTTAGTGATGGGTAAGTCTGAGGCTTTGTCCACAAATGATTCAGAAAGTTGCCTTCTTTGATAAAATGGCAACAGCCTCTCCCCATTCACACGGTGATATTTCCTTTCAGTAGAGGGGATAAGAGGAGATGGATAGAAATTTGACACTGTAATCTGTGATAAATGAAACTAGAACAATTTTAGGTAGTGATGAAAGGTACAGCCCAAGGCCTGCTACGTCCACACGCCATATAAGGTATGGAGAATCTATCACTAGGGAATTTTGAACAAAATGAGCGTAACCTCACAGGAATCCATGAGCTTGAATGGTTCAGACATCAGTGTATTGAAGAGTAAATGAAAGTCTCTGGAAGGGACAATTTAAGGAATACAGAGGAAACCTTCCAAGTTTCTCATGAATCGGGATATCAGAGGGATATTGTCCTGTTGCTACACCCACAATAAACATCACATGGACTCTTAATGAAGTCAGTGATCCCACTATCTAGCAAGTCCTAAAGATAGGACAAGGTCATAGTGAACAGAACACTTTCATTTAGCTTTATAGCTTTCTGTATCTGCTGATGTTTTTAACCACTGGGTGCTCAAAACAACAACTTGCATTTATATAGCACCTTTAATGTAGTAAAATGTCCCAAGGCACTTCACAGGAGCGATTATCAAACAAAATTTGACACTAGGCCACATAAGGAGGTATTAGGACAGGTGACCAAAAGCTTGGTCAAAGAAGTAGGTTTTAAGGAGCGTCTTAAAGGAGGAGAGGTAGAGAGGCTGAGTGGTTTAGGGAGGGAATTCCAGAGCTTAGGGCCTAGGCAGCTGAAGGCACGGCTGCCAATGGTGGAGCAATTAAAATCTGGGATGTGCAAGAGGCAAGAATTGAAGTACAGAGATCTCAGAGGGTTGTAGGGCTGGTGGAGCTTACAGAGATAGGGAGGGCAGAGGCCATGGAGGGATTTGTAAACAAGGATGAGAATTTTAAAATCGAGGCATTGCTGGACTGGGAGCCAATGTAGGTCAGCGAACACAGGGATGATGGTTGAACTGGACTTGGTGCGAGTTAGGATATGGGCAGCAGAGTTTTGGGCGAGTTCAAGTTTATGGAGGGTGCAAGATGAGAGGCCAGCCGGGAGAGCATTGGAACAGTAGAGTCTAGAGGTGGCAAAGGCATGGATGAGGGTTTCAGCAGCAGATGAGCAGAGGCAAGGACGGAGAAGGGAGATGTTACGGAGGTGGAAATAGGTGGTCTTAGTGATGGAGAAGATGAGGTCAGAAGCTCATTCCAAGGTTGCAAACAGTCTGATTCAGCCTCAGACATTGACCTGGAAGAGGGATGGAGTCGGTGGCTAGAGAATGGAGTTTATGATGGGGACCGAAGACAGTGGCTTTGGTCTTCCCAATATTTAGTTGGAGGAAATTTCTGCTCATCCAGTACTGGATGTTGGACAAGCAGTCTGACAAATCAGAGGTAGTGGAGGGGTCGAGAGAGGTGGCGGTGAGGTAGAGCTGGGTGTCGTCAGCGTACATGTGGAACCTGACGTGTTTTCAGATTATGTCATCGAGGGGCAGTATGAAGATGAGAAATAGGAGGGGGCCAAGGATAGATCCTTTGGGGACTCCAGAGGTAACAGTGCGGGAGTGGGAAGAGAAGCCATTGGAGGTGATTCTCTGGCTACGATTGGATAGGAATGGAATCAGGCAAGGGCAGTCCCACCCAGCTGGACGACGGAGGATAGGTATTGAAGGAGCATGGCGTGGTCAACCATTTCAAAAGCTGCAGACAGGTGGAGAAGGATCAGGAGGGATGGTTTACCACGGTCAGTCATATAGGATGAAAACTCACCTTTCACATATACAACAGTTATTCAATCAAGTTTGAAGCTCTGGGGGTCACTGTGCTTGATCTGACCATCAGTGTCCAGGGGATCCTGATGGATTGCAATACACTGACCCAGAAGCTCCAAGAACCAAGTCTTCTGTAACAAATACAGAAATCACAAGGATGACAGTCATCTCCTCCCAAATCCTTTGGAGAATCTGGGATATTAAGAGAAAAAAGGAAAAATTCTTTCAGGAACTTTCCCCTCTAAAGAATTGGTAACCAGTCCATTGTCACTGCTCTTTTAGGATCTTGAAAAACTGTGGAAATCTTTTGTTCTATTTCTTGAAAATCAAATCTCTGTAGATTTTATCTCTGAACAGGATCCACCATTTTGTTCTGTTTGGCTGCTGAGTTTTATGCTGATCACATTTGACATAGCCTTAATGCAATACATGAAGTGTAAGAGCTGGGGATTGGGTTTCATCTTGCCAAATGACACAGCAAGCCACAGTTATGCTGTCAGCCACACCTTCAAAGCTCTATTTGGAACCTTTTCTTTGAATTGATCTAGCACTAAAGCCTCATTATGTGCAAGCAGACTCAAAACATTTACCCACAATTCCTGCAAATGGGCCCCATCCTGAGAGATGCATCTGTTATGAGACTAAGGAGATGCTTGGAATGGATGCTTGTGGTTTATGACCTTGGTATGGTAAATGTTCCTGATCTACAGTAATTTATTGAGGTAGTAAAATGTGCAGAGGGCATATGTACAAGAAGGTAATTATAAGCGATTGCACAAACAGTAAGTGGGCTGCCATTACCCAGAACACATAAGTAATGGTTTGCCTGTAGTTCAGATCCCACTTGGATTATGGCAGTCAGTAGTAGTCACAATAAATCTATCTAAAAAGGAACAAATAGTATTCACTGTCCCATCAGGAAGTAAACTCTTATGAATAGATTGTCTGGCATAGTTGGGATATCCAGTAACTATAAATCTGACATTCCAGTAGCTCGATTACATGTTGCACCTCTGTAACCTGATCAACTATTTAAGTACATAGCTGAGCAATCCCTCCTGTGTTAGTAGGGAACCATCAAGCATTTGATAAACACTGCGGGTGAACTGACACTGACACAGTTCCTTTGTTTTGGTAATGCATTCCAACAACAAACCTGAGGTATCTTGTGGGCTTCTCATCCCACTCGGAATGTACGTGTACTTCACATCCAACGCAGCTGGTCAGGTCTCCTTACCGCAGTATTTGAATGATCTGCAGTACGATTTTCAATTTGCTCTTCAAAGTGAACAGGGGTCTAGAATTGGTTATAAATTTCAGTTTTGGGGATTACAGAAGTAAAAGGAGTAAAACTGAGTTTCCTAATCAGTAGGAATTTGTTCTATAGCTTTACAGAGTTGCAAGTTTTAGGGCATCTTGTCCAACAGGATTTTTCTTGTACATCATTGAGCAGTCTGAGAAAATGACTTCCCTGAACATTTACAGGGAATGCAGTCAGTAGACTTATGCAGCAGGTGAAATTCAAAGCTATTGCTTGAGAAAACATGTATTTTACCATCCATAATAAAGGGGTACACCATAGGAGGGAGTCACTGATACACAAGCTGGAGAAAAGGATTTCATCTGGAAGCTCTGATGATGCATAATGCTTGGAGTTGGTCTGCAGGATTGGTCCATGTGCTTCTCCTGCCTGACCAGCAACTTCCATGGAAAATTCCTGCAATGCCACATATTTCCTGTTTAAAACTCTTAATCTTCAAAGAGCCTGATGCTTAAAATGAATAGCTTCAGCAAACTTTTCTTGATATTGTGTGGAAAACCTAAGATTTTAAACCAGACAAAATGATAGCAGACCTTGTGGAACCATTCTCCAGAACAGCCAAGACCAATTGCTGGAAGAACTTTGCTATCTAACCAGTGCTTTGCACGTAACAAAATATAGCTTTGCTGGTGTGCATCTTTTGATTTCTCCCTTCCTACACCACCTGGGGTAGATGAGTTCCATCAGCACAGAAATCCTCAAAGTGCCTCAAATCTAAAAGCACCAAGGTAACATTGACTGGAATTATCGTTCAGGTACAAGCCCCACCTGCCCTTTATCTGTCTGGGAAAAACAAGACGAGAACTACCACGGCTCTGTCGTAGATGTTTCCACTTTTTTTTGGGGGTGGGGGGGGGGGGGGGGCGTTGGAAGAGAAAAGAGACCAAAACTAGGAGTTATAAATATAAGACAGTCACTAATAAATCCAATAAGGAATACAGGAGAAACTTCTTTACCCAGAGTGTGGTTAGAATGTGGAACTTGCTACTACATAGAGTAGTTGAGGTGAATAGCATAGATGCATTTAAGGGGAAGCAAGATAAATACGAGGAAAAACACATTTGGAAAAATATTAAACTATGTAACTAGTGAAAGAAATGTGTAAGTTTGTGTAATTTTTAAGCTGTTAAATGCAACACCTACCTATTTAGTTATAAAACGGAAAAATTCCCAGAAATGTTAAGCAAATATATAATCAGACAGCAATAATCATGGCTTGCTTAATGAAATCTTAATACTTGCATCAATTTTGTTTTAGTGTCAAGTGTAACCAGTAAACTCATGATGTAACACTTCACTGGAAGGCTGCTGCAACCTTATAATAGAGGTAGCACACTATAGTTACAACCATGATTTTATTTAAGGCATTTGATCTAATTTAGACCAATTGAAATTTCAGCAATTTAAGCAAGCATCTTTACCCATCAAGAGTTGTGTGGTGATGAGTTAGGGATATTTCTGCTGAACTAGACCTTTTAAATTCCAGACTGCAGCTCTTGATTATAAATGCATTTAACAAAGTATGAAAGTCAACCACTTACTTTTCCACTTGGACAAATGACTCACTTGCACAGTGAAAATATTACATCTCAGGATAATTGAAATTAAAGAGGCATTTGACAGCAAATTAAAAAAACAATCTGCAAAAATTTAGTTTTACACTCAATTCAACCCACTTCTCAAGTTCATTGGGCAAATGCATTACATGGCGAAGTACTACGCAGTACAGATCAGAAAAGTTTCAGGTCCGACCTCTAGTCTGCGCTGAGATGATCTTAGCCAGGGAACCCACTCTTGATCAATAAGCGGACTCTTGCTGGAAACTACGTGTGACATCAAGTGAGAATAAGATCAAGCCTAATTATGATCTGATCTAGTTAATTGGCCACACTGTTTAGGCCCACTTGGGTGAGGACTACCATGGGCTATGAAACCATACTTTAGCAGGAGGCACTGATT
The DNA here is from genome assembly GCF_035084215.1 of Heptranchias perlo. Classification (NCBI taxonomy): domain Eukaryota; kingdom Metazoa; phylum Chordata; class Chondrichthyes; order Hexanchiformes; family Hexanchidae; genus Heptranchias; species Heptranchias perlo. The sequence continues at coordinate 13,746,682 of NC_090356.1, forward strand.
CCAGGAATGGAAAGGAAAAAATAAAATTACAACATACAAAACAATTACAATCAATTGCATTAGAGGAAAATGACGGTAGAATTTCTGACACTGGCAGCTTAAGGTTAGTATTTGATTTTTTATTAGTCCAATTTTTCTTTGGCTAGAAATCATACATTACATTCATAGCATGCAACATACAAGGTACAGTGTACATGATGCTGTGCAATAGCGAGTAAGCTTTGCAAAGGGATTTGAAGGCAACGCTGGAGACAAGTTCTGGGGAGTGGTAGTGTTATGGTGTATGCTGTGCTTGCTAAGTCAGTATCTAGTGTGTTTTGGCTGTTCTGCCACACGGCAGTCAATTACCCTATTCTAGTCGGGTGCAGCACGTCCTCCCATGCAGTGAATAAGCTACGTAGGGAGTGCTGTCGATACTCCATCGAACAGCTGGAAGTAGGCCAGGAATGGGAACTGGATGTTGCAAAATTTCTTCTGATTTAGTCTCAGTGGCTTTTGAAATTTCTAAATAATGATAAAGATAGTCAATCTAGCTATTGCAAGTCTACGGAAATGTACCACAAAAGTAACCAGCCAAGACATACCTCATGTCAAACTGCTTTATTACATCTTAAATAACAGTACATTTTAATATAGTATCTATCTTGCATCCAGCTTTCTTGTAGTACACCGACTTCAAAATTAAATACAAAAGGCAAAAGGAAAGGAGTGAGGAAAGACCTACAGAATTAATGGAAAGGGTTGCCAGTCCAGGCCTACGCACAATTACAGCACATCTGTACAGGTTTGCAGGAATAGAATGAGAAAGCCACTAATGCTAGTAAAGAGCACTTCTGTTTACAGTAAAGTATGGGTGCAGAAAACTCTGCTGTTAAACTCAGCAAATTCAGAAAGCCAGAAACCTGTTCCTTAGAAAATGATTCTAACATTAAGCTTTCTACATAAAGAATTTCAATTTTTAATGTATAAACAAGATGGTTTGTTTCTTTAAGAATCATTCAAGGTGGAGATCGTTTGAACAGGCCAAGTTTGTGATCGTGCTACTCCAGAAAGTGCATAGCTTTTTATTCTTCATTGATTATGCACAGAGTAGCCATGATTACAGCTGCAATGATTACAATTTAACAGGTGTGTCTTAAAAGAACATCTATTGACTTAATTCCATAAGCACTTTTTGCAATTCTACAGCATGCTTCTATAAGAGTAAACCCTCCCATGGCAAACAGAAAAACAAAAAAAAACTCCCAAAAAAAATTAACTTAGAAACCTCAAGATCATTATTTTCAACATTGACTTACATCAATTGATACACACATTGACCAAATCCAAGCACAGGACATCTGCGGCTGCTAAAAGCAGGAATCTTCAGTAAGTATGGGCACAGTGAGCCCTGATCAACTTCACCAAGAAACCCGTCAGCTTAAAATTCATTGGGGAGTTTTCATTTTTCTACATTACCCACAAAGGTGAAGGGGGGAAAAAAACACATTATTTTAAAAACAAGCGTTCATTACCAGGACTGGGTGTGCTTGGTTAGTTTAGTTCCAACGCATATCATATGCAATATTTGTGCAACAAAAGGTCTGTGACACAGGACAAGACCAAAAAGAAGATAGCTCTGGTACTAATTTACAGTCATTGACAAACCAGGACGATGCTGGTCTAGGACTCCCTTGTTTTTCAGAAAATTTCATACCAGCAAATTCCTTAGCTAAAAACACAACTTAAAATTGAGATGCGTGTTAAAACAGAGCTTTCAACCCTTAACTGACAGCAAACCTTCATGGTTCTAAAATTTTAAACTACTGAGAAAATTAGCGGTTTATTCATGATTACCAAGTTTTCATTTATAGTTACATTTTGTGGGATGATAGTGTTTTCTCAAGACAAAAACAAAATAATGGTCCCAAAAGGAATGCGCAATCTCATTTTTATACCACAGAATCTTCCATTTAAAGATGCCTAACATTGTGCTCTTCATTATAGCAAAGGTTAAAAGTACATTTTGCCCTTTGAAGTTGGGGGTGTCCAAGTCAGTATCAGTGGATCGGATATGCAATGTCATTGAATGTGGAATGGTCTTCCAGTCACCATGGAGTCCGTCTGCAATCTGGAAAGATTAAAAGAAAAAATGATTTGGTGAGTATTGTACCATTAACCCTTGTTTAGATAGAAATTGGAAATAAACACTTGCTGACTGAACCACCATCTGTTCACAACTTAGTAACATTCTATGTTCTGGTACTTGCTGCTGATAAGTCAACAATTCCACATCATACTGGTTAGAATGTTATGATTTTATTCCCCACTTTAAAAGTTAGGTTGCTAATCCAAGGTGCTACTTCATTTCTAGGTTAAGCAACCTGATTAATACCATATTTTTATGTGCTTAAACACATGGAATCCTCCCCAAAAGGTTTCAAATGCAAATAGGAAGTTTGATCCTTTAGGTAATTCCTCCAAATGTGAGCCATTTTCTTCTCACTTAAAGAAAAAAAAAATCTCGTAGGGCTCTTCGTCAAATGATATGTACCCCCCACACCATAGCTTGAAAGGTTCTGGGAAAATAGTCTCCTATTCCCATGTCATGTAAAGCCTCAAGAACTTCAAAATTGTACCAATTCATTTTAACCTGAAGCTAAACTGAGACTAACCACTTTGCCTACATAACAGTCACCAGCTGTTAGGACTGATCTGCCAAAGACAGAGACATGTGCTTTACATAAACCCTGACATAAATGTTCAATAGACGTGTGATGATTGCTCAATGTAGCAATCTTGCATAAGTTATCAATTGAAACCTGACTGATATGCCTAGGCAGCAGGCAAACAAGTAGAATGACACTTAATTTGCCCCTGAGCAGATGGCTGTAGTGACGGATGTACTCAACTACCCATTTGGCTATCTGCTGCTTTGTCACTGGTTTGCCTTGCACTACAGGACATGAATTAACTATTGAGATTGTCTAAATCATCCTGTGTGAGACACATAACTTAGCGGTCTGCAAATAATGTCCAATTTTAAATTGTGTGGCAGCAGATAAAATGACGGGACAATTCCTTCACCCAAATGAAACTTCAGATTCACCCAGAGTTTTTCTCTGTGGACTGCCCTGTCAGAATGCCAAATCAAACACAGCTGATCTCTAACAGCTTGAAGTTAGTACACTAACTCTGTAAACCACAACTAATGCTAACAGCACAGCCTTTCAGTATAAACCAAACACTCACATTTGAAGGGGGTCAAATGTTGATATAGTATCGTGAAGAACAAAATTATGGTTAAAACTGAGAACCAGTGCGGGTCTAACTGCACAATTTTCTAAAAGTTTGCATAAAACAGGATACAAACAGGTGGTTCCCTAACGATCCAAATAGGTCATGAGGGACTGAAGGAGGATGCTTTACTTGTGGTGTTATAACTTGCTGTACACCAATTGTTTCATTCAGAACACACAAATAAATATAGAGGTCAAGTAGAAAATGATAACTTTCCTGTTAAAATTAAAAATAGAAGTACCAGCAAGCTGCAGCAATGAATTTTGCAAGCAATTTGTTACTTTGCTACTGGTTATCCTATACACAGTACAAATGCTTGAATTTCATCTATTATTAAGCATGCATGCAAGCAAGCAACTGCCATCCAAACCAAACAAAAACCTTGAGGAAAAAGATCACATTTGATGTAATAAATGAAGTGCCAATCTTCGGCTTTATGAAAATCAGATCCAGAATGTTATCAGGCAACTCAGTCTGACCCAGCCGAACACATGAGGAATTACAGCACTATAGAAATCTTTTTGGAAATGGCATGAGTTTTCACCCCAGAAGCGACACCAAGATTCTTCATGCCAATTTGTTTCTTTTTTCCCCCATAATTGCTTGTACAGAAACCTGCAGTTACATTGCAAGAAACAGATTTCCTTTTTCATGTTTGTGCGAAGTGACTGGAACAGATCTCTCTCTACACAAAGCATGAAAAATCAAACTTTAAGAAAAATTTGAGAATAAACCTCTATTTTCTGGATTTTTAAAAATAAAATGGCAATCCCAATGTGGAGGTCGATTTGGAAGAAAATAATCACTAACGTACAGATTTAGATTCTCCACAGATCATGATGAACTGCTCCACCATTCACTTGCAATAGAATTCTCTTCGCAAAATGATAAAGAAACTGTACAGAATATGTTCATATTCAGAATGGCTGCAAAATCTATGCGGGATCATAGGAAATAGCTATTAAAAACACAAAGCTGCCAATGATTGACTTCCCCAGCTTGCTGTGATCTGTAAAGATACCAAATGTATTTTCTCGCATTGAAGTCAATTTGCATTAAATATAAAAGAACTACTTTTGCAATCAAACTGGATTTTCAGACCAAATTTGTGCTGACCCTAGTGTAAGAAACAAGCTTACATACAACAGAAATTAGAACACAAATATGCTAGATCTTATTCAGCTGCAGATTACTGCTGCTCAACAAACCTACAGGTTTAGTTCCAGATCTTCAGAAAGCTATCCCATGATCCTGTTGCAACTGCCATGCCATCATCAGTAACACCCAGGCAGCTCACACGGTTATCATGGCCAGCCAGAACACCTGAAATAGGAAAGGGCAAAAACTTTAATAGTGCAGAAATACAACTTATACTTGGATTTTGGTGGGGGAAAAAACACTGATGATTCTTTTCCATTTATCAATTTTGATTTGAGGCTAATTTGAATCAAATATTATGTAGTCCAGATTTAGACCTCTGCTGACCATCTTTGGTGCTTGATGGTATTTAAAAAAAACTAGATATGTTTGCTGCCATTACAAAAATTATGAATATTTTTAGCTAACTTTTTACTACTGTTTGTGGTAATGATGCTAGCAGTTTTTAAATTGCATAGCAACACCCAAAGTAGTGCTAGGCAGAAGGTTGTAAACAATTTCAAATTTACTTTATCTGAAATCTACTTTGCGCAGGAAATATTTTCATAATTAAACACACACACACACACACACACACACACACACACAAAAAAAAAATCAGACGCATAATTAGAATGAAGTAGTGTAAAGTACCAGCACGGTCAGCTTTCAGAGTATCCCAGACATTGCAATTGAAGTCATCATAGCCAGCTAGCAGGAGACGACCGCTCTTGGAGAATGCTACAGATGTAATGCCACAAATGATGTTATCATGAGAATACACCATCAACTCCTGATCAGCACGCACGTCAAACAGTCTGCAGGTGGCATCATCTGAACCAGTTGCAAATGCATTTCCATTAGGGAAGAACTGAAAGACAATAGAACACATTAAACATGTACACATATACTTAAAAGAAAGCAGGTGTAGGGGGAAATACTATCTATTCAAAGTATTCCATCAATGTCTATCTGAAAGAGATACTTATACTTCATATTTCTAGGCTCCTACCCTCCTGAACTGCTCTGGTGATGTCAATTACTGAGAGGGGTCTACTTGTGCCTTAGAGTGACCAGATTAATTTTAAATGGGGCTTGCATTTTGGGATTTACCTGGCAGCTGACCCAAAACTGCTGAATTACAAAAATACTCCAGCAGTTCAACATGCAGCGGAACCCACCAGCAGTGTTTTGCCCCCGGAGCCAGGAGACTGCAGATGACCTATTATTTTGTATGCTGAGGCTAAACCAGGGAGAAATAATTAGTTTGTTCTACTTTTTCAGAGCGATGCAGAAATAAAATCACCATGCCTGTCTTCAAGTTACTTAAATGAGCATAAAAATGAGTCTTTCTGGGTAACCAGCATTCAATTTTAACTTTTGAACACAAAACAGCATTAGTCATATATTTGAACAAAGATCTGCTCTAATTTTGTCTGAACTCCAGAACAGAATAGTTTGATGGTGTATTTTCTCTTACAGAAAGTTAAACATTCTGATACATGCTGAACAGATCAAGCAAAAAACACTTTTGCTACTTTATCTTTGCTATACCAAGAAATTTTTTTGATTGAGTTCAACCTCACAATATATGTATCAATTTGATACAAGAGAATCTGAAAAGCCTTGTGGTTATTTTAAAAGCCAAAGAAATTCTCAAACCTTATTTTTGTGCCATTTATTTACTTTGAAAGTATAAACAAGGACTAAATAGAATGTAAAATTATAGTTACACAGGCATTTTACAAAATCAGGACAAGGTTTCCAACCATTATTTTATTGGTTCTGGCTGACTAATGATCAGACAGTGGTACCCCAGTCACACTTAAACAAACCCACAAAGAAAAATCTAAACTTACACAAATGGCATTTATATCAGACTCATGTCCAGTGAAGGTCTGTCGGCACATGCCTTCTCGAATGTCCCAAAGTTTGCCTGAGGCATCACAAGCACCAGAGACAAAAAGCCTTGTATCAGGGACAAGAGAAAGGCTCATGACATCACCAGTATGGCCAGTGAATGTAGTTGTTTGCTGCCCAGTTTCAATGTCCCAAAGAGCACTGATGATAGAAAAATATGTAAAAGTAAATAACTTGGATGCAAAAGAACACCTCAAATTACAGCATAAATGTACAATACACAAGTAACCCTTAAAGTATTTCAACAATCTCAGCCTTCAATATAATATTTTATTTGAGAAATCATAACATTTCAAATTGTGTTTAAATCTGCATATAATTTAACCTGAACTTTACTCTGGGGACGATCAGACTGAGGGCTGTCAATTAATGCAGACATGATGTGGAGATGCCGGTGATGGACTGGGGTTGACAATTGTAAACAATTTTACAACACCAAGTTATAGTCCAGCAATTTTATTTTAAATTCACAAGCTTTCGGAGGCTTCCCCCTTCCTCAGGTGAACGATGTGAAAAAATTTTTTTTTTCACATCGTTCACCTGAGGAAGGGGGAAGCCTCCGAAAGCTTGTGAATTTAAAATAAAATTGCTGGACTATAACTTGGTGTTGTAAAATTGTTTACAATTAATGCAGAGTCACAAATGTTTCAAATTTTGCAACACGATTAAACAAAACATGGAAATATAAAACTGTCAAGTCTATCCACCTGATTTCATCCATTTGCTTGGATACATTAATCAGATTTTTATATAAAACTGCAACAAGTCAAGGCCAACTTATTGGCTGCATCATATCATTTAGTTCCATGCTCATGACTATTTGAATCTCCCCCACCAAATAGATGAGTCAAACAAGATATAACTCACTTCTTCTGCAATCACGAAGCAACTTCTAACGTTTGAACCAAGATGGTATTCAGTCAAGTAGGGGCAGCTTATTCTACAGTTTACATGTGAATCATTTACCCCTTAAGTTGTATTTAATTTGTATCTATGCCCTCATTTTATATCCATCCAATTCATTAAGACCTTAAAAAGCTTGGATGAAACTCTTCTATCTCCCAATTTTTTTTCCAATAATTTAGCTTGGTTATCCTTTCCTTACAGCTCTTTAAGGACACTGCAATCTTGGGTGATCTTTTCAAAGGAGACTAAATGCATATGGCAAAGAAAAGATTCAATTTTCAACATCTTGCCTCACTTTCCCTATATCAGTTGCATTCAGTATCCTGTATACTGCATGAAAATTAGTATCATTTGACAATGCACTTCAAAGCAAACTTGAAAAACATTAATCGTTTTAACCAGTCTGGCAGGACTGCCAAAGTGGTTTCAACTCACCAGGTGGTGTCTCCTGAACTGGTTATAATTTGATTATCATCCAGGAAGCGGCAACAGGACAGGTAACCTGTAATCAAGAATAGTTAAACCAGAAATCATTAAAACTGCATGGGTATACAAAAGCAAGACCATAATCTGTATTCATCTTTAATAATCCTCATCCTGTAGTCTAATCAAATAGTTACACTATATAGTTAACTACAGTCAAGCAGCAAGATGTGTCATGCCCATTTTCATTAATTTTCTTCTTCCCTAAAGCTATCAACTTTTTGCTGTCATATGGGTCCATGGGTATCATGTGAGCTTCTGTAACTTACCCAAATAAGCATTATTTATAGGATAGCTTAGACATCTATTCCATCACTACGTGTGGACATGGGTGAAGACAGAATTGGGCTTGACTGTGATTCTGTGACACTTGGAATCACAGTCAAGCCCAATTCTGTCTTCACCCATATCCACACATGTAGTTCCTGCAGGATCCACAGCAGATTTTTCCTTTTAACTCAGGGCACTGAGGTAAATTATAATATCCATGTTGCCATATGGCTGAGATCAGCTAATTCGGTAGAAGCCAAGGATCGAACCTAGGACTTTCCTGTATGGCTCAGGCACTCACTGGTAAACTCTGTGTCATCAAAGGAGCATAATGCTCCTTCTTATCTTACATAAATACACAATTCTGGGAACAGCAGAGTAATTTGCCCCCCCACTTTTATAGTGATTACTTACTGCAGGTTCAATCGGCGTATAAAAAAAAATACCATTATCTCCCTTTTTAAGGCAGCTTTCCTTTTACAGGATGAAGCGTATTAAACTAACTATAGTAGGAACTATAGCTTTTACAGTGGAAGCTTAGGGTATCTGTCAGTGAGGGATGCTCCATAATCTTTTGAGAGCCAGAGCAATTGTTCAGTGAAACCTCTGATGTGTCCTTTACTGTATCTGGTTCTCCATCTACAACAATCTGGTCTGTAGGGAACTGAAAGTGATGTCCAAAGTGAGGTCTGAAAATAGGTTTCTTCACACAAGGGGAAACAGAAGGCAATAAAGATTTGTCACATCAATTTAAACAAGATATGTTGTCTGAATACAGGGAAGTACACTAAACATTGTGCAAACCTGCTAATTTGCCTGTAAGAGTTGTAATGGGTCTACAATATTTAAGTCAATGACTCTCCCTGGGGAATGCAGCCATCAGGGTGGTGTCTGGAACTACCGTGCACTCAGTATAAATGTGTCAAAACTATTTTGAAGTAGTAACCTCCTAGTCGCTGTTCTTGTATCAAAGTTTATTTACAACAATCTTACACACGCTTGGGTCAGTTATCACAAGATTACTGCCATCAATCCGAGGATCTGGCTTGAATTTGATAAGACACAGGGACATCTACGCTGTCTCTCTCAAGGAGTCTGGCGATAGTGAGACTGTGCCAGACTTGTCTGAAATCAAGGCCAGAAAAGAATAGGCCCTGCACTAACAATAGCTGGGAATTTTCTCAACTGATGAAGTCCACTATCCCCAACAAACCCAAGATTTAGTGTACAGTTGCCTATTAGCCAGACTGGAGCGCCACCAATACTGGGATCATTGGTGATGAATCACACTATTGAAGTCAGCATGCCTGGTTATCTATATTCTGGTCTTGCTAACCTCAACTGGATCTTTTAACTCCAGCTGTGAAACCTCCTTCAGCATAAAAGGGAATTCTGTCTGCCTTTGAAGAAAGTAAATAGTGTGTTGAACTGTACAAGGGGTTTTAGCAACCATCCCCAAATAATCTTTAGTTTCGATAGCACTTTCTGAAGCCTTCTAAACAGTTCCTATTTGGATTTTCTCAGTGAATGGAGAGCTGACAGTTCTGCCTATTGGGCTCCAAGAGAACATGATACACTGAGCCAAATATCTTTGCTAAGAATACCGTATGTAGCAAATTTGACTCATATTTCTAGGCCAACTACGGTGGACTGGTGTAGTACCTTGTTATCTGATAGCAGGATTTAAGCAATAGCAGTTCTAAACAGAACAGCAGATTTGTGAATTAAGTTGCCCAACAGGTCTAATGATTTGGAGGTTGCTTTGTGAATAAGTATTTACCTCAGTTATCCAATTTCTCCAATTCTCTCTCTGGTAGGACAGGTACTATAATTTGCATGAGGATTTCCCAAAATTTGCCTGCATGTTGAAAATCACATGCGGCATTTGCAGGTTTCACACAAATTATGCAAAATTGGTAGGAAAATGTTGTGGACATTCAATGCAGATCTTAACGCTGGGTTCTGGCACCAACTGGAGACGATTTGACTCAACATCCACTGCAGCTGAAGTACTGATGATTTGATCATCTAAAGTTAAGTCTTAAAAACTTTTAGAGCATCTGCTAAGATTTGTAAGCACAATCAAGTGTAAAACACAAATCTGAACTGACAAAAGGACTTTATCAAGTGGACACAGACCGAGTCAGGGCTGATGGTATTGATGCATTAATAAAAAAGCTAATGAAGTTTAGGATGGGGACTTAAATAGACAAAACGGGGAGGAGAATTTGATTAAAATGCTCCATAATCCATCTACAAAATAGGATTTCCTTTTGTAAAAGAAAGCTAATCATGATCAGGGCATAAAAACTATGTTATTGGATAGAAAATTGTATTGACAACAGATGTGTAATAACTGAAAACATTGGAAATACACAGCAGGTCCATCAGCCTCTGTAAAGAGAAAGACAGATTGTTGTGTGAAGACCAGAAATTAGGCTGTCTTTTTTGATGCCAACAGACCTGCATTTCTCGTGCTTTAATTTCATAAATCCAGTGTTTTGTTTTTAAGATATGCATCAGAACCAGGGTTATAGATCAGACATTGCACCAACACCCAACATCTTATAATTTCTTCTGAAATAGCTTCAAGTTTACCAAAGCTCTTTTGTATGAAAATATAGAAATTTATAATACTAGCTAGAAACTGCAAATGGCACCATTAGAAACATGACATCTACACTGTGCCTCCTTCCCCCAGAAATGTAAAATGAGGAGGGAAAAATTTGGTTAGGACTGCTTACCTGTATGCCCAGCCAGTTCACGACTCACACGGACATTTCCTTCACGGGTTTTCAGGTTATAAATGGAACAGATGTTATCCAAACCACCACAAGCAACAAAGTTACCAGAAGGGGCATATGCACAGGTCATGACCCAGGAAGAACGCAGAGGAATGGCATGAACCTATTGTTCAAACACACAGAACAAAAATACATCTTGAAGTAGTGCCCTATTTCTACTGTGTTTTTTTAAAAAAAGAATCTTTCCCTCCATTCAATGAAAAAAATTCATCTTATTACTTAGCAATGAGATTACAAAGTTATGAATTTCCTTTGTTTTTTCAAATTCAATTTCCACAATTTGCATTGAAGTGGCTGCACTGCCTTGATTTCCTAAGGCAGTATTATGAAGAGTAACCACAAACAAAGAATTCAATTCAAGAATCAAATTCTTCCGCACTGATACTTGGCTGAATTTCAAAATTTGCGCAATTCAAGAAATGTACGACCGGTGTGGCCGACCAATGTGGTTCAGTAGACTATTTTCAGTAGCTGAGAGATATATATCAGACGAGATACTGCATTGTTGTCACGCCACAATTTCACAAGTTCAAGAAACCAACTAAAGAAAAATATGAAATGCTCAAATATATGAAAATAAATTTCTTATGTTCTTAAATATCACCAGCTGGATTTAATCTACCATTAATCCTTAATGCCCCAAATCTACGTAACTCCACTTGTCATATTTCTTCCTTCTGGAGCACAATACAGATTGGTTATTCATTTCTCAATTTAAATAAATGCTCTGAAACTTCCCATTTTATTACCACAGGATTGCTTGTGATATCACATTTAAACTCTTAAGCCTGAACAAATATGTTGGATGAAGGCACCATTAAGCATTCCCCCGATGTCAGTACAGAAGATGCCAAAAGCGGTTTTCAGAAGACATCAATTGGGCAGTCTCAATCTATTGGGCAGGGACACACAAACAGCACAAGACTGCCCCAAAATGCAAGGAATGAATGTGTAGGAAAATGAAAATGAGAGGATGAGGAGGGAAAATGCACAATAGTAATAGTCACAGAAGATGTCATTTGTGACCTTGATTAGGCTGATTCAGTTCTGTGATGGGGGTGGAGACATGATTGGAAAGATTCAAAATGGAGTTGCAGGGAAGGTGGGCACGAATTTGGGAAGTGACAATATATTCAATGACTTGAGAGGAAAGGGAGGTTGGAGACGGAGCGGTCGTCGAGGATGTTTTGTTTTGAAAGGTGGTGACGGCAGTTTTGAAAGGGAGGGGGACAGTACTTGAGATGAGGGAACTATTTACAATGTCAGCCAGCATGGGGGCTAAGAAGGGAAGTTGGATAGTCAGCAGTTTAGTGGTAATGGGGTCAAGTGGGAGCAGGAGGTGCATTTCAAGGTAAGATGAGATTGGAGCAGGCAGGAGGGGTCATAAAGGGAAACAAGAGAAAGATGTAGGTTTCGGGCTAGGGCAGGGTGGAGCCTGGTGGAAAGAGAGAGCTTTGGCTTGCTGGGCATGGGAAAAGGGGGGAAAGCAACAGAAACTTGCTGACCTTAAGATGGAGATGTCACTATACAACTTTCAAAAATACGTAGTCAGGGTGAACACAATGGGTTTGGTGTTTCTCCACCTGGAAGTGTTTAGATTTTGTAACACCTTTTATAACATTTAGCATTGACATTTTTGCTGCACTATACCAACAAATTCTTAGTGAATGCAAAATCCAGGGTTTTAAGAGATGAAATGGTTAATGAACTTATTATAAATACTTTAAAGTAATTCTAGTTTAAGAATTCAGGCATATTAGATATTTATAACACAAAACATAATAGTAGCTGCATATGAGAATTGCCATATATAGTTTATGTCAATGTTATGTAAACTCCATTTCAAATATGATCAGTTCAGCATAATCATTCTGTACTATAGATGAAGCAGCCTCTATGAAATTTACTGCAGTGCACCACCAAATCAAGAATTTCCATCTAACTATATGCCAACTCCTTTGTGTAGTCGGCGAACAGATTCTGAACATTTCAATACTTCTGTAAACGCTATACAGTACATACAACCACTGATACAGTTCAAGCTTGAAGCTGTTTATATGTGCAATTAACAGAATGCAAAAATATTTAATCAAAATCTTAAAACCTTTCCTGCACCACATAGTTTAATTTGAATTGGAGAAATTTCACCCAAACTGATCTCTCCTAGGATATTTAATGCCTTATATAAGTCCTAGGAAACACACTTTTAAGGGGATGCTCAAGCAGAAAATTATGGCTCAGATTTATAACTATTTCCACTCAATATTTTCTCTTCCTTTCTTGAAGACAGTGACTCAATCAATAGGTGCCACAAGCACGTCTGTACCTCACATGAATGACCATTCATGTAAATGAAGGCAGTAGTCATCAGCAGCTTACTTGACCACAGAGGACATGATAATTGAGCCTGATGCTGTCACGACCTGACATTCACATAACTACCAGGAGTGGGAACCATGGCTGATTTTTCCCCTCCCTAAACTAGGGCCACAGGTCAATTTCATGCTTATAGATTGGGGGTTAAAACTAGGACCCGCCATGCTTATATGGCTCAGTTATACACCAGGTGATACTTTTACCCACAGAGCTACCAGAGGTAATTTTACAAATTTTGAAGTTGTATAATTACTGTGATGCAAGGGTCAAATACTGCAGCTAAACAAAATTAACGCCCAAGGTTTTCAAGGTGCTGTGGGTATATTTTGAATGCTTGTTTGTAGTGTTAAGTGTAGCTATGGAAACTTTTGAGCCAAATTCAGTTCCAAAATTCAGACTGTACTCACCTTGTTTGTGGTATAGCTATCCCAGATGATCAATTTCCCATCCTGGGAGGCACTGACTAGCAGCCTATAGGGAGAAAAACACAAAAATACAGCTGATACCGCTTTCAGAATTATCTGGAGTAAATCCAACCATAACAGTTCAAAATTGATCTTTAAATTCTAAAATATATTCAAGTATTTTTACACCATGTAAACTTGTTTATAGGATACACAAAGAAGAATTTTAAAAAATTAATACCCACAGGTATATGCTGCACATGACAAATACAAGCAAAGTTTATTCCCCAAAACATCTGACTACTATGCAGCGAGACATAGGGCAAATCACAAGGTTCATATAAGATTTTACTTCAAACAGATTAAAGCATTGCTCAGCTCACAAAATGACTGCATTCCACAAGATTTTTTTTAAGTCATCATGTGTGCTAAATAAAGTTCAATGAAATACTAAATTATTTAAAACGGAATTTCTTGAATAAACATTAATGTGCCAAAATTCAGCTGTAACAGTATTTTTTCTTTATTATTTCAGATTTAATTTTAGTATTTAAGATTCAATGTAGCAAGTGCACACTGGATTTCTGCATTGCTCAACATCAAACACCAAACTTTTCTAAATATGCGTCATTATAAAAGGCTCTTACTCATCTTTCACTATTTAAAACAAAAGATTTCATTTTAATTAACTGAGCTTAATGTTTTGGCAGATAAACAACATACCAACCTTAATTGTCGGGATTTTAGAATATTCACCACAGTGGTATTGCAAAAACATTACACTACACTTTAGGCACATAAATAAAAGTACTCAATTTATATTCTGCAATATACTTAGTCAGCTTTACCGTGGTGCGTTATTGTACTTAGTACGCTGGTGGCACTCTAATTATAGAAATTTAGGCGAATTTCATTAAACAGTACTAAGCACAATTACATTTTCTAATGTTATCATAATGCAGACAAAACAGTTAAGAGTTTACCATTTTTTCACATTTTCATAGCAGTAAATGATTCTCACAACAGGTGCAGCTATGTACACCTGAGATCTTCCCTTGTGCGTCATTAATTATCAAGGGTTTAATAACTTGGAGCAAAAAACAATGAAGCTCTGCAACACACTGAAATCTAAATAATTATGCTTTTGCATTATCTATCTTACAATTCACTGATAACCATTTTAGAATGGGACCCAACATGGGTTAAAGCTGAAATACAGTGGTAGTTCTTGGTACTTCTCCTTAGGGCTGTTTATTTTAATCACTTTAGTAAGTCACGTTAACCTGATCACTGTGCAATTTGGCTTTCTGCATACTGCTGCTATTGTTATGGGACAAATATTCTAACAAATTTAATCTTCAAGTACATCAAATTAGTGCCTTCAAAACCTTTTCAAAGATATACTACTTCTATATTCATGCAATTAGAATCTTTTATAAACATATATATTTCTGTATGAGATTCAAAGCTACAGTGGCCTATAACTATCACATTTAATATCCCATTCCATAAATATAGAACACTTGATTTACAAAAAAGCACTTTGAGTGTCAATGTTATTTTCATGAAACACAGCCATAAACAGCAGCTGGAAGAATTGGTAAACAGCAAGCCACCTGACTGCAAGTACAGGAGGGGTCTGTTGAGTAACTGCTTCACTAACATACAAGCACTGGAATGTTTACTAAAACTTGAGTTCCAAACAGCATGCTTGATTTAGTAGTGAACATTTTGGAAATAAATACATCTCTTAAGGAGTTATACAATTTCAACATGGACAGCCACAGGACAAATATCTAAACTATATTTATGCAGAACATGTCTAATGAACAAAGGGAAAAGTTTATTTTGCTTGTTTGCTACTGCAATATTACGAAGTTGCAGAAATGCTGGGTCATACTGCTCATCTACAGATGAATAACCCCATTTCTCGATGGGCTCTAGGGTGTAGGTGCATCTGATCACATGCAGTTAGATTTCCCTAATGATCTAATCCACACCTGCTTCAGTTTAATTAGCTGGAGTTTTGCTTTGTGCATTTATACATTTGTATTTATAAAATCTGAATGCTTTAACCCTTCTTTACGTAAAGCAGATTCGCTCCTGTTGGAAATGAAAATCCTTGGAATATCAGAATATGAAAGGCTTAAAATATAATTTCTATGCATCTATTATGCTGCACTATTATAATTTTAATTATATATTTATTTTGATTTACCGATTATTGTACTTAAATAGTTGAGTCAAAACAATCTTTAAAAAACATGCCGAAAGGAGCACATACATTTTTACATCTCAAAGAATGGAAGCAAATAAGCCATATCCAGGAGTAGAAGCGGATCCTTAAGAGTCTACATCACATGCTAATTTATTATATAGTTACTAAGCTTCTGGTAACTAAAAATCTATTAGATCACTTACTTTAAACCTTGGTAGTAATTGCATTATACTAAAAACACGATAAAGGTCAACATTTCACAAGAATGTTTTCACAGAATACCACTCAATTGTTTATGTTGTGCATTGATCTCTCTCCAGAGTCATTAGGTAATGAAAACAGGCCTTTTGGGGATACAAGCAGCAAACAAAATTCCATTTAAAATGGCACTGTGCCAGTGACTAGATTGCTTGTTACCTCAAAAATTCAAAATAAAAACTCTAATGAACTTATTTTATTCCATGCTGCTGCTCTGCATAGTCACTATCCATTTGAATCAATACTAACTTAGAAAACAGGAGACCTAATGATGTACACACCTGGAGTCAGTACCCCAGTGCATTGCATAAATTTTAGCAAGGTGGCCTCGTAGTGTTCGTCTAGTACGCATCTGAATTCGACCCACAGGATCAATGTTAGCTGTGATCTACAAAGAATAAAAAAAGAAAATGTGATCTTACATCAGAGAACCCATTTCATATCAATTATTTCACAAGAATTTTAGAATTCAATACAATAACCAAAAATCTGAAAACATCCAGTTACTGAAAGATGTTTTTCAGTAGCTAAATCAACAAGCTTTTGTATTTACTGTACTTATGAAACTAACAAATTTTGAGAGAAAACAAACAGGTTAATGAATTAAATGTGATACTGGTCCAGTCAGGTTCTTTTCTGAGTAAGGACGCTTGAACTGCAATTTTGAATAGAAACTCTGAACTCCCTACTATTCTCCCTAGCTCAGGCACTCCTCCCCAGTCAATTGCAACACCCCACTGCTATCCAAGCTGAGATCAGTTAGCTCACAACAGAGAACACGGAATGAAACAAAAGTTCCTGATTTATATGTTTTAGTAATAGGCAGAAAGTTTAAAATATTGTGGGAAAATAAACCACTTCACACAAAGGTGGTGAAAGATCCAGGAAACATTAAAAACCTGAGGGTGAAATTATAAAAAATAGAAAGTGAACCATAAAAAGCTTAGAACACAAAAAGCTACAAGGAGGGAAAGTATTTTAGTCACTGATTTTGAAACATAAAAGGGAGTGGGAGATTCATGAAGAGGTAGGTAGTTAAATATGTCATAAGTTATGACCAAGTCCATTAGTGATTTATCTTTTCTGTAAGTCCATTTGCATGTCTGTGGGTAAGTGGGCTAGATTGGCTGAGGATCATTTCCTGTCTGAAACTTACTAAGTTATGAATTCCACAGCAATTTAAATCATCTTATAATTTTAAGGACAATAGCTAGATTGAATAATCCCCATTCCTTACTAAAACCTCTCATCAATGTACAACAAACGTCACCCTACTCTACACAATTTTTATGTAACCTATGGATTGAACCATAGCACAAATTAGAGTTAGGTTTGCTTATATAAAAATCCTATACTAGTTATAACATTTTGCATCCTGGGCCTAAGTGATGACAAATGGCAAAAACGAACATAAGTCCTGTTAAGCCTCGGTCATACTGTCTTTGACTTATATACTGCACAATGAAAAGAAACACTACTAATTTAACTGCAACTATTTCTAAAGATAATTATTTTTTTTGCCTGAGCTTTCTTGCCACATTACAGAACTTGTAGAATGAAAATTAAAATCCAGCCACGGTAGAAATGGTAACAAGAAAAAGAACTTATTGAGTGAACGTTGAGTGAATCTAGCCATCTTTCAGAGGCAGCTTTGAAGTGTGAACACATTCAATGAGATTTTTGCTGACTTGTATATTGTACAAGTTTCTGGGCCAACATGTCAAGAAAATATAACATAAGCTTTAAAAAGAGGAAATACAAACATTTAATTGATCATGGTATCTATCTGGACATCACTACATTACATCAAAACCATGTTATATTTTACTGCAAAAGAGACTGTAATTTGGCCCATTATAGCTGTGTTAGCTCTTCAACTGGAGATAATCGCTCCAATCCTCTTTTATATTCTTTTTCAAAAACTCGTTCAACTTTCTTTTAAATGTTAGTCTTTGCCTCACTTGCCACTTTTGACCAGACTTGTTCTAATAACTAAGAAAAAAAAAATCTTCTAATATCTCCATTATTCTGGGGATAATCTTGTTTTTATGACTCCTTGTTACCAATCCCCAATCAATGGAAACAATATTTAATTAATTACCTTCTCAAAACTTCATAATTTTGAAAACGACTATTAGATCACTCCCCCTTAACCTTCACGGTTTCCAATGAAAAAAGCCCCAGTTATTTTTTTTCTTCATCTCAATAACCTTTAATTCTTGGTATAATAACCCTATCCATGACTAATATCGTCCTCTAATGGGGTGCCTATAACAGCTAGGGTCTAACCAATGTCTTGTACAATCTATCAACTGCTTGTGTATAAAACCCTAAATTTAAAACCCAGAATCCCATTCGCTTTTTTTAAAATGCAGTTCTACCTGTACTGCCACCTTTAAAGTTGTATCTGCATCTTGAAGGGTCTATGGATATCTATTCCCTTTTAGAATCTCACTGTTTAGGGTACATTTCCTTTCACTGTTCTTTTCCCCCAAAATGTACCGTAACATTTCTCTTTATTAAATTGCACTGGCCGCCTGCCTATTTCACTAACCTGTTTATGTCCTCTTGCAGCTCCCTGCATTCTTCCTCTCAGTTTGCGATGCCCCCTAATTTGATATCACCAGCAAACATCAATATTATTCCTCCTCTGCCCATCATTTCTATAAACAGCGACGATTGGACAGGGTCGCAGGACAGATCCCCAGGGCACACCACTAACCACACTGTCAATGTTAAAAATGCATTTACTCCCATTTTCTGCCCTTCATCCATTCGCTACCACTGCAGCTTCAATCTCTTTAATACTATGTGCTTTCATTTTTACAAGTTGCTTCCACATCCTTATCAAGTGCCTTTTGAAAATCCACAACTACAACATCCACTGTGTTCCCTTTATCAAATCATTCTCCAATTTCCACAACAAAAAAAAAATCAATTAGCCAAACACAACCCACCCTTTACAAATGCACACTGATGGCCCGACTAGCCCGTATTTTTCTAAGTGTTCACTAATTTATGGACTCTAGTTTACCCATAACTGACTAACAAGACTATAATTTTGTAGTTATCCTTTCCCTTTCTTTAACAGGTATATTTTCAGAAGCTATTAAATAAATTACTTAACCTATCAAAAAAATGGAAAAGCTTGCAAAAATATAATGAGTACGCCATCACTAACAATATCCTTACCTGGGCCAGAGTGGCATCTGCACATGCTTTCCTGGCATCCTAAAAAGGAAAAACAGACAATAAATAAAAATGCACCCACATATTCCAATACAAGTCCATCCAGAAACAGATCAATAGCCTATACAGCATTAATGCAATTCTAACTACCTATCCCTTTCAAAACCTTTTCCATTATCTAATTTTTATTTTTAAAAAAAATTCTTCTTGGGATGTGGATGACAATGGCAAGGCAGTATTTATTGCTCATCCCTAGTTGCCCCAAGTGCATTAAGCAACAACACCATGTGGACTGGAGTCAGTGTAGGCCCAACTGGGTAGGGGTGGCAGGACGTTAGTGAACCAGCTGGGTTGTAACAATCCAGCAGCTTTCATGGTCATTTTTTAGTTCTAGGCCAAGAGTTATTGAATTCAATTCACAACTTGCCATGATTGGATTTGAACACTCAACCTCTGCCCAGTTGCTGTTCAGAAGTATAACCACTAGGCTACTGTATCCTGCTTAATCTGAAAGATTCCATGGAATTAACAGCAATAAGTTTTAACGCAAAAGTGCAAACACTAACAGGAATACGCTAATGTTAATCACTCTAGTTTGAGCTTGGTAATGTAAAGTAATACTCTAATTTCCAAAAAGCTTTAATAGCTTGGAACACAAATTTATCATTCCTATCAGTCAATTTAGTTTGGTTGTCCTTTGGTTGTGCTTACCCCAAGATACACGATTACTAGAGAATGGCCATACTGCCCTTCTGGAGTTTCAAAAGCCGTAACTTCTCCACTAAAAAGCATGGTAAGAAACACCTCATGTTTGATAAAACCATTACTTAATGACTTTGCTTGTTGAGTAGAATGGGCCTATACTCTCGAGTTCAGAAGAACGAGGTGATCTCATTGAAACATATAACGTTCTGAGGGGGCTCGATAGGGTACATGCTGAGAGATTGTTTCCCCTGGTTAGAGAGTCTAGAACTAGGGGGCTTAATCGCAGGATACAGGGTCGGCCATTCAAGACTGAGATGAGGAAGAATTTTTCACAAAGAGGGTTGTAACTTTAGAATTCTCTACCCCAGAGGGCTGTGGATGCTGAGTCACTGAAAAAATTCAAGGCTGAAATGGATAGACTTTTGGACTCTAGGTGAATCAAGGGATACGGGGATTGGGCGGGAAAGTGGAGTTGAGGTCGAATATCAGCCATGATCTGACCGAATGGCGGAGCAAGCTTGAGGGGCCAAATGGCCTACTCCTGCTCCTATTTCTTATGTTATGTTTCTGCACTCCCTCCGGACAGATACAATTAGGCTTCACCTTCTCGTAAGAAAAAGGGATACAGGGAATTTTTAAAGATGTTAAAGATCTTAAATCTCCCACTGGAAATTGAAATCAAACATTCCGAGTTTATTTTAAGAGCTTACTTATCCACTAATTTAATAATTTACAATTGTGGAAAAGCCCATAGGCCAGTGATACCGAAAAATACAGAAATGCAACTTATTTTTCTGTGTATCAAAATGACCAGTTCGCCAGAAGTCTCCACGTGCTAAAATAACACTGCACCAACTTATCTAACCCCCAGCTGGCAGCACCAGTCTTGTGAACTCAGATGAGGCTGTGCCTATGCCGCCTTCTTCTAACATCAATGGATTTTCCTCTTCTAGCAGACCTTTTCTGATAGGTTCAATTTGGAAGGGTTGCACTATTTTGTCAGACATACCTCTTCATCAAATGGTGTATCTTCTGGGTTGGATTCTTAAACCAAGGATGGGTCGCAAACTTATTTGTTCCATCATAAAAGCTGTCCAGCTAGACCTGGGTTAGGCAATGGCCATTCATATCTGGGCCCTGGGTTCAAATGCAGCCCAGACTGATGGGATGAAAATCTCATGTCTGATGGCTGCATAATAGTATCAATCCAGTTCCTAGAGGCCATGGGGCTATAGCTCAAATCTGCCCCTAATTAAGCAATAGCTGCCAAATTGAATTGGAGAAGCCAAAGATAACTGTATGGGAGATGAAAAGAACACCACACAGGTGCAGTATAGAATGCGTTTGAGAATGGGGCCAAGACATGATGTTGGGGCAGAATATAAAGAGCGTCCCTCTGCATCTCACTGTGCTATACCCGATCTGCACAATGCAGACACCAGGTGCCTGGAACGAGAAGAGTTCCTTTTCTCAGTAGTAAAATCTTCACCATGAGCACAATATATATTTTTTAAAAATAGCATAGAACGGCATCTATTTGCCAAAGACTTTTCCAATCAATCTTTTCTGCAGGACCGTAACCAACTGCTGGAGAAGCTGTCTTGCTTGGCATTTTCTACATCAGTTTGTTCCTGCCTACATAACAATCACTGCATTTCACAAAGTAATGAATTATGTGATGCACTTTGAAACTACTAGAAGTAGGGTGAGAGGCGGCTTGTGTGGAGCATAAATACCAGTTGGGCCAAAAGGCCTGGGTACATTGCACATAAATTTCATCAACATCTGCAATTGGAAGGTATCTGTGTTTAGATTCTTTACCCATTCATGCAGCAACAGAACCTTCGCTGTGGATAGCTAATTTGTATTATGGGCATGACGGACCATCGGGAAGTCAGCTGCCGACCAGGTAAACAAGTTTTGCAGTTAATGAGGCCCATTAAGCTTCTCGCTCAAAGCCATAACTTGGTATAAATTTGCATAAATAGTTGCTGACTGTCCCCATTCGAGGTAGAAATCAAAGGCCTGGAATTCTCTGACTGAAGAAATAAACATTTAACAGGTCTTTGATAGAATGTTTGCTGGCACCTGAGTGTTCAGGAGCTTCAGTTCCTAAGAAGGCATTATACATTCATAACTCCAGAGTCAGAAACAAAGAAATGCTGGCATCCAATATCCTGAACCCTTGAAGAGCTCTGCCTCGTTTACCACAGGTTGAATAATTTCAATTAAACCACTGATGAACAATTTGGGGGAAGGGGTTTCAATTGCAGTGGGCAGAAAAACAACCAAGCTAAATCAGCCCTACCAAATAATACTTCCTACTGGCCATTCACAGTGTAACATGAACAGTAGACCAGGAACACTTACCCAAATAGGTCAAGTGTTTTACAGCTGTCAAGAAAACTCTGATAAAAATGGTGAACAAATTAAAAATATACGAAGAAAAATGTATTATACCTAAGTTTTCTGTTTTTGCTTTATGTATATGCATGCATTTTTAATAAAGAATTTCTATTAAAAAAGTACTGTATCAATTTCATTTAAGACATGCTAAAGATAGAATTGGACTGAAATGAGAAATGCTGCTTAGTGATTAATCTCCAAAAACACCTTGGCACCACTATAATTTCTGCATTCAATTTTTGATTTCTCTTTTGGTTTGCTCTCCTCCTTTTCCCACTTCTTCGTTCTCAATCTTGGTGTCCTATTTGACCGAGATGAGCTGCCGACCACATATCCGCTCCATCACCAAGATCGCCTACTTCCACCTCCGCAACATCGCTCATCTCCGCCTCAGCTCCTCTGCTGCTGAAAGCTTCGTTCCATGCCTTTGTTACCTCTAGATTGGACTATTCCAATGCTCTCCTGGCTGGCTTCACATCTTCCACCCTCCATAAACTTGAGCTCATTCAAAACTCTGCTGCCCATATCCTAACTTGAACCAAGTCACGTTCTCCCATCATCCCTGTGCTCGCTGACCTACATTGGCTCCTAGTCCGGGAACGCCTCAATATTAAAATTCTCATCCTTGTTTTCAAATCCCTCCATGGCCTCTCCCCTCCCTATCTCTGTAACCTCCTCCAGCCCTACAACCCTCCAAGATCTCTGCGTTCCTACAATTCTTGCCTCTTGTGCATCCCCGATTTTAATTGCTCCACCATTGGTGTCCGTGCCTTCAGCTGCCTGGGCCCTAAGCTCTGGAAATCTCCCCCTAAACCTCCCAGCCTTTCTACCTCTCTCTCCTCCTTTAAGAGGCTCCTTAAAACCTACCTCTTCGACCAAGCTTTTGGTCACCTGTCCTGATATCTTGTTATGTGGCTCGGTGTCAAATTTTGTTTGATAATGCTCCTGTGAAACGCCTTAGGATGTTTTACTACGTTAAAGGGGCTACATAAAGGCAAGTTGTTGTTGTTCTTCCCCCATCCACTTAAACCCACTTAAGGCCCCTGCCAATGCCGCACAAGTTAGCTGCTAGAGGTGGGCCAAGTGACTTACTACCATTTTTCATCACTATGGAGAAATTCCAATATTCTACACTCACTTCTATGCATCCTCATGTCCATCTCTCTCTCCCTTCCTCTCCCGCCTCCCACTCCCCCCCCCATCTCAAACGATAATATGCCAAGATACTGAACTTGCCATACAGGAAATTGCAGACAAACCTACAATCTACTATTTACAGCACAGTCCGCTGCCATTCTTTTCAAGTATAATTTTAAAGAATCAACCTACTTGTGAATTCAAACCAAACTAAAATCTAATAGTTCTGGATGTGTTGGGCAGCTGGTGCAATACTCACTCGGATCTGATTCTTCAGTTGCTCAGCCTCCTGACGTAACTGTTCCAGTTCACTCATTTTCCTGTGCTAAACTTGTGCTTTATTGCCTCCACTGGGACACTCCGTTATCTAAAAAAAAACAGTAGTAAGTCACATACTCTGACAATGATCAAAGAGATAGGAGGAAAAAGTACTTATGTCAGAACATCTAGCATAGCTAAAATGTAGGAGAGGGGTTAACAATAAAGACAAAGAACTGCAAAACAGATTTTAAAAAAATTACTTTTAGCCAATACCAAAAATGCAGAAAAGTGTATGGGACTAAACTGTGATCAAGATTTCAAGCGTTAACTGAGAATTGACTTCTAAAATTTTATTCCACATTTTTCTAGTCTCTTTATATACACATATGTACTAAATATATCAGATAACAAAAATATACAACTATTATACAGATATAACATGTTGGAACACCTAAAAAGGTTTCCAAAGAGAGTCATGCACCACTGTTTTTCTTTTAAACGCTCTTAGCACCAAGGGGAAGAAATACAATCCCCACGAGGAGCACTGTATAAACCAGGAAATCGTTACAACTTTTCAGTTGTTTCATACTTACAAAATTTTCTGAGGGTTTTTAAATGTCAGCTTGTCCTAATCGTTCAACACTTTCCTACAGTCTAGTCCATTCACTAGGTGTGTAGGGCTGCATCTTTCTCAGCAGTATAATTCACTCAGGCTCAGTGTTGTTGATTCTGCTGCTAAGCCAAATCGGTTTAACAAAAACCTGCTGATTATACAAACCTACCACAATCCATGACCCAAATCCAGTTACTGTCATAAGACACTCAATTTACATTTACACTGTTATCTTTCTCCATGTTAAGCCAATTGAAAGCTGGCATTTACATGGAACAATGACCAGGTTCCATTCATAGCTGGAGGTGAAATCAGTTGTTATTTTCTGAGAAATCAGAAATATGAAGAGTCACTTCTGTTCCTTTCTTTTCCTTCACCTGAACCTGGGCAAAGAATCTACTTAGCATTTGACAGACATTGTCAAATCAACAAATTCTGTAAGCTGAAATGAATGTCCCAACTACTAATTTTGCCACTATTTACATTAAAAATACAATGGATAAGTCATGTGCGCAGCTACAACTGGACTTCTTCGGGTACTACACTTTTTTTTAAATACAAGGCATCCACTTTGAAGAGTTTCTTGAAAAAAACAAACTACAGAAGCGAACCTGACCAAGTAAACTTCTCAACCGTCAAGATTGTTTTTCAGTTCAAGAAACAAACTGGCAGTAACAGTTTGAGGCAAAAACGTAAGCGTCTGTTTTTATTCTCATTGAACAATTCAGTATTTTTGTTACTACAGATGAAACTTCACAAAATGAACTTAAATCAAACAATGGTTGACAAAACGGTCACTGTTCTACTCACCAAGATGCCAGTTCTATATGAAGTGAATAGCTGGACCAGTGCTGCACCAGAAATGTACAGAATTAAGTCTTAACTGCAAACTGGCTTCCAACCTGCATGATGATTGGTCCATTCTCCTAAACTGGGTTTGTGGCTAGGTAATGATACCAAATCCTTTAATCTTTTTATGAAAAAATATGTCAGGGTTAATGCTATCAGAACAAGATCTAATCCATAGGGCTGTCAGTACCATTTACTGCTCAGTATAGTGAATGACCTCTATGCCATTTTAATCACACTAATTTACTCACTTACAGTGTTGCTTTAACTTTCTCAGTAGCTGATGCATCTGGGCTGCTCCAGTATACAATGGAGGTCAAATTTGG
Organism: Heptranchias perlo; assembly: GCF_035084215.1. Taxonomy (NCBI): domain Eukaryota; kingdom Metazoa; phylum Chordata; class Chondrichthyes; order Hexanchiformes; family Hexanchidae; genus Heptranchias; species Heptranchias perlo. Next base: position 13,772,223 of record NC_090356.1, read on the forward strand.
GCCTTGCTATATAGATGCTATTAAGTCCTATCAACTGGGCCAGTGGTTTGGTAACACTCCAATGATTCTAATGTGTTTGTTTAGTCTCTCCTATAGTGCAAAGTCATAGAGACTGTGCATTGGTTCCATGTAATGTTTACTATGCTGGCCCATGGATTACAATCAGATCTGGTTTATTCAATAGTTTTGGAAAACAGAATTTTGTTTTGGGTGTAAATCACTGAACTGTATTTTCAGAATTAAGTAGTATGAAACCCAGAAGTGGTCTGACAATCCTTTTTAAAAGTATGTACTACAATTGCAGTGACAGTCTTCAGAACAGCTGAGACATACCTGACAAGTCTTTGTTATTAGTAAAATTCATGTTCTAGTGTCATGATGTCTTGTAAAGTTGAAAGTTGCAGCCAGTGAGTGGACAGCAATTTCAACAAACTCTGCTCACTGGCAGAACATATGGAAACCAGCTGGCCTCCAGCAATGGGCTCGCCTCTCAGCGGCACACAGACACTTAAAAGTTAAATTAAAGATACTACAAGGGCTTCAGTTTTTGTGGGTGCTGGGTTTTAATATACCTTGCTTGAAAGCAGCAGATACAAAGAAATGAAACATTTAAAACCAGTACCCACAGAGCCTGAAACCCTCTGAAAATAATTTAACTGTAGGTGTCTTTTACATATTTTCATTTATATATGCCTGAGAGAAAATACATGGTTGAGTGTACAATAACAAGCTGATCTTTAACAATGTGCTCTCAGCTTACTGGATGCAGCTTTGTATTTTGCAAGATATTCCCATTAATAAAATTTTAGTATAATGTGAATATGGTCAGTAATGTGTAAACAGTTGCAAAGAGTATTATATCATGACAACTACAAATTATGAATAGGTCAATTGCCAGGTCTGCCATACATCTTAAGATGGCTGGTCTAAACGTTTGTTTAAACAACCTCATCAGGCACAGCCAGTTAGTGTTAAGTGACTATTAAATAAATACCAGTTTATCATCACAATCATTATGCACAGTTCAATATGTATTAAGTGTTTGGATTAACAACCCAAAAACAATGGGAATCAGAGGTCTGATATTAAATTAACTCAATTTGGAGTCAGAGGTTTACAGATTATCCAATAATACAATGGGAAGTATTGACAATGACAAAGGTAATTTGGATCCCCAGGCATATGGTTTAATGTAGTGGTTCTCATTGGGTGCAGTGCAGTGACACCCAGGCCCCATCATGCAAACACTCCAACATTTTGAGGGGGTGCTTTAAAGGAATGCTGACTGGACAAATGTGCTTTGGGACTAAACCTATGACTGTGCTCTTACAGCAAGAAATGTGTGCCGATTGCAGTCACTATTTTGAGCTGCTGTTCTTGCATTCCTCCCAACTATACTTGGACTGGCTCAAACTGGATTGATCAACTTACATACAATGGGCAATTTGGGAAGAGACGATATGGGGACATACACTGAAGAATTAAGGGGGGGGGGAGGAATAGTGGGGGGGGGGGGAAAGAAAATTAAAAGCAAGGAAACAGAAAAGAAAAATGAAAGAGAGGTAGATACTGAGATACAGAAAGAATCAGAAAAAATAGGTTACCCTTTATTCAAATTCACAATGGATCTTTATGACTCAACCCCAAAGAAAGTGGACAATTATCACCCACTTAGTGATCCAATCGAGTCTTAAAGTCAAACTTTAAGACTCGATTGGATCAAGGAGTGAAATTTCTTTTGAAGGGCAAACATTGACCCACACTCTTACTGTGCTCACGATAGGAAGACAGTAAGATGTCGCTAACTGGGTAGGGCAGATTTGGATAGTTTTGAAAATGACCAGAAAGGAAAGGTTTAAAAAGGGCATGAACCATCCCCCAACTTCAGCAGCACAGTGGTGGGAGTAAATTTTAAAAAAGGAACTGAAGAGGCGTGGAAAAATAAACACTCAATGGTTGCTTCTTCCAGCTGGAAAAGTTTGAATACTACTAACATATCGCAGATTAATCAAATCTGACTGTCTTAATTGTATCATACAGTATAAGCAAAATGTTTGATTCTCAAAACCTTTAATAGGGTAGCATTTAAGAACATAAATTTTCCTTTTGCTCAATGTATGTCTAATGAAAAAGCAACATCCCAAATACAATCTTTAAAATTATTTCTTTAACGAAAGCCATTTAAATACACTTAGACATATGCCTAAAAAAACCCCTGAAAACTATGAAAGTATGAACCAGTTAACTTGAGTTGAAGGCAATAAAGATTTCTCATTATCAGGAAGAGTGGCATCATAACTCGCCTGTTATCAAACTAACCACCACTTCTGGTGCATATTGAGAGGAAAAATGGGCAAAGGAGGCTAGAAATGGGGATCCAGATACTAGAGTACAGAAGAATGGAATGATTAGGGTGGTCTGTTCTTTCACAATATATTCACCAAACTGACAGAAATCATGTTTCTATTTAATTCACAGAACAGCAAATCAGTTACGTGTTATGGTAATACTATGTTAATCATTTGTCCAATTCTACTTCACAGTATTAACTAATCAACACATCATACAATTCACTGACGTTATCACTCAACAGCACATAGTTTTGACTGCTACAAAACAGTTCAGTATTCATAAGGCCCAAGCGGGTATGATTATTTTAGTAATGGAACAGATATTTTAAATCTATCATAAATTTTAGCTCCAATATACTTTCATGGGAGTTATTTTTTTTTGAAGTCTGGTTCAAATAGTGATTCTGGTACGTATTTTGAGTGTGTTATCAATTCTCCCAAGTACCTTACATAAATGGTTTTTCCTTTATTTAGGGCATTTTACTCTTATCCTTGGGAAGGGCATATAAACTGTAAGCTGTGTTTATATTGGCAGTGAGGTTTTTGTGCCACCTATTCCTGAAGCAGAGGTCTCATGCAACCAGCGGCAACCCCAATGTAAACTTGGTGGAATTACTACGGCCAATCCAGGAAAATCCGCTTTTTACCAGGTCTTCCTGGACTAAACCAGCAGGTTTATAGGTGGGTAAGCACCCAGATGGACTCTGGTCTGTTACTGCAAGTAATCATGAATTGGCGTTTTCTGAATTGCTCTCTGGGCTTAAGATTCACCCGAGGAGTTCATCATCCAGGCAATTTCAGAACCGCAAGAATTTCACAGTATAATCAGGCAACAGCCCTCAACTAATACACAGCACACATGAAAGTCTGAATGCTCCTGTGCAAAGCTTTCCCCCCAACAAGGTAAATTTAAAAATAAAAAACACAGGGTGAATTGTCTTATTTCTACAATAAACCTAAAACACTAATGGGAACTGGATGTTTTAAATCCCATCAAAATAATTTAGCTCTGTTCATGTTATTGCTGTTTAAAATAATGATAATAAATGTCCCCAAACCAAATACACTGTGGGGAAAATGATAGACAACGGCTGGGTAATCGACAACGGAGAGGAAAAAGCTACAGGGTAGCACTAGGTGTCGTCAGCATATAGGTGAAAGTTGACTCCATGTCTGCAATGATGTCACCAGGTTACAGCATATAGATGAGGAAGAGGGGGCAAAGGTCAGATCCTCGGGGGACTCTGGAGGGAACAAGTGCAGGGTCGAAGCCAGAGCATCTCCAGCAATGGCTATGTGCAGATAGGCAAGAGTGGAACCAAGTGAGGGCAGACCCACAGAGCTGGACAACAGAGGAGAGGTGTTGGAATAGGATGGTGTTGTCGACTGTGTCAATGGCTTCAGAGATAAAGGATAATGCACCATGGTTACGGTTAAAGAGGATGTCATTTGGTACCTTTCAGTGCTGTGGCAGGGGTGAAAACCAGACTGGAGAGATTCAAATTAAGTATTTTAGTTTTCCTTTATCTTCCTCCTCCAACTTCAAAGAAGTTCAAGATCAACAGATCTAGGTTTGGGAAACATTTCAAACTTTAGGAATGACCCCTTGAGAGTCAATAGCTATACAGAAGTAAAATCTATCAACACAATTGGAACTTGATTAAATCTGGAGGTAATGCATCATTGGTATTTAGTAATCCCTGTTGGAAACTGTACATGTGGACGCAAGTTTACATTCAGCTGTGATCCCTATTCAAATAGCCTGCTGATGCTGACAAACGCTAACATGAGGAATGGCAATATCAAAGGACTGCTCACATCCACGGAACCACAACTAGCACGAGTCACTGCCATCACGGAACAAACAAACTAGCATTTGTATAGCACCTTTCATGTCCTCAGCACTTCACAAAGCTCTTTAGCCAATTAGGTTCTTTTGAAGTGGGGTCATTGCTATAGTTCACACAAACTAGGCAGCCAATCTGCAAAAAGCAAGATCCCACAAGCAGCAATGGCTAGATAGTCTGTTTTAGTGATATTAGTTGACCCTACCCTTCTCTAATAGTGCTGAGTGTGTTTTTACGTCCACTTGAGCAGGCAGACTGTGCCTCGGTTTCATGTCTCAGGAGAGAAGGGAGAAATTTGGGGATAGGCGCAGGTAAAAAGGAGTGTCTTCACAATTTATTTATTTAGCATATTAATATCAATACACTATAGAAAACATTGCATTTAAGCTAGCAACTAACAATTGTGCCAATACACTTATTATGTGATGTTCTTAATGCATCATCTTTCATTGCTCTCATTGAAGCTACCAGTGACAACCCTACAACAACTCTAGTGTGTGTGTGTGTGTGTGTGTGTGTGTGTGTGTGTGTGTATATATATATCTCAGTATGGTCTCCTGATGCAATCCATGTGTGGTAGAATAAAAATCTATAATGGCACTCCTAGCTAGATTTACAGTTAAAATGGTCACAGAATAAGAAAATTTCACTTTTTACTAAATACAAATGACAACACTGGATTCTTGCCCAGCATGTGTTCAGTCACTGTAAACGGTGTAATACGAGATGGCCCACATTCCACTACTCACAAACTGAGGCAGCTCCAAATATTCATACCCTTCCTTAAACCATGGTTTGTATTCTGACCGTGCAAGCCACTGGACTACAGGATTCAGAAAAGCTAACTCAGAATCTACAGATACATGCTTTGAAGTACAGCCAAATAAAATAAATTTAGGGTAGGAACTACACTCCCCCACCATACACTGATGCCAACATACAAAGTCCAGAGACGAGAGCACACGCGTGACTGCGTAGTCCAGAAATTAGTTTTGATACCACTGTGTAGGAAAGGTGCGCGTACACACAAATACTTAAGACTCACCCAAATATAAAAGCTTGTTTAAACTATGTTTAAAAATTTATTTAAGATACCAAAACTAGCCATCACCTGGAGGTTTGAATCTATCAACATGTGCAAAATTTACTTTGACTTTATATTTCCTTTGGTGATAGGGAACTAGCACAATAGGGTAGGTAGAGGAAAACCAGCTGCACAGAGTTGGCAGTAGGAGCAGAGTTATTCATTCAGTTTGTACTTTTTAAATCATAGCATTGACAAAGTTAGGTCACGATAGTGTCCTAACAAAATGCTCTATGAACCATGAAACAGCAAATTCAAATTATGCTGAAGTCGGGTTTCAGCACAAATATAGTATTACAGTATTTTTGGACCAAAGAAATGGGTTACTGTCCTTCAAAGATAAGTATTTTGAATTTATCCCAGGAGACAATGCAAATTATCTAATTGCAGTTCACAATGTAAGTTAAAATTACTACAATTTACATTTACTTCTTTATGGATTAGAGTCTGCACCAAAAACTCCAGCAGAGACCTCGATAAATCATAGTGGAGTGGTTACCACGCCATCCTTCCTTAAAATTCAAATGTTCAAATTTAGCGATGTACGTTAATAAGGCCATAAAAAAGGCAAATCAAACATCAGGGTTCATTTCTAGAGGGTTAGAATTGAAAAGCAAAGAAGTTATATTAAACTTGTATAAAATCTTTGTTCAACTACACCGAGTATTGTGCGCAGTTCTGGTCTCCATACTATAGAAAGGATATAGAGGCAAGAGGGTACAAAAAAGGTTCACATGGATGATACCAGAACTGAGAGGGTATCCTTATCAGGAAAGGCTGGGGCTCTTTTCTATAGAAAAGAGAAGGCTGAGGGGTGACCTGATTGAGGTCTTTAAGATAATGATAGGGTTTCATAGGGTAGGCGTAGAGAAAATGTTTCCACTTGTGGGGGAGTCCAAAACTAGAGGTCATAAAAATAAAAGTCGCTAATAAGGGAATTCAGGAGAAACTTCTTTACCCAAAGAGTGGTAAGAATGTGAAACGTACTACAACAAGGAGTATTTGAGGTAAATAGTATAGCTGCATTTAAGGGGAAGCTAGATAAACACGTGAGGGAGAAAGGAATAGAAGGGTATACAGATAGAGTTAGATGAAGTAAGGAGGGAGGAGGCTCGTGTGGAGCATAAACCCCGTATAGCCCAGTTGGGCTGAATGGCCTGTTTCTGCACTGTAGTTGATATAACCATGTAAATTTACCAATTGCTTAATATCTGTAAATTGTCACTTAGTCCAGCAATTACAGTAACTCCAATGTAACAGTGATATTTAAAATCTTCTTAAGCAATATTAATTGTGGTGACACTATTTGTTGGCTTTGGCTAAGAACTGATAAAACTCAAGCTACTGACTGCTTGAATTCAATGCTGAGATACAAGTCCAATATTCTACTGTTCTACAGAACTTTTAAAACTACAAAATCTTTTTTGATACCCTCCCAATACCAGCCACCTCATTGCACACACATACTATTACATATCCAATTGAACATGAGGTATGCATGCTGGGAGCAGATGGGCAAGTTTAAATGAAGCAACACTGAAAACTAAGCCTGGAAATAACATGGATGTAGTTAAAGACTGGCAATTGATGAAATACTGCACAATTACCAGTTTGGCGCCATAATTTCCCCCCCAAAATGGTCACTCTTTTATTTGCCCTATCTGGTCTGCTTAGGTTTTGATTTTATTCTTAATTTGCTCACAGAATCGCTGAATCAGTGCAGGTCCCACTACTTCACAGCACAAGATGTTTGCAGTCTTATTTTTCAGCTGATCACATGTTGAGAACTTCTGGTCAAACTTCAGCAGAAACAGCATCCATGCCACTTTTGGATTCCAGTGATGTGATTTCAAACGGAAACATAGTCTCTTCAATCTATCCACACTGTAAGGTTTGTGTTCCCTCATGTTTTTGTCTCTATATTTAATAGCCCTGCAACAAGCATTACTCCCTCCATCCAGTACAGCACTTCGGCTCTGACTAATCTTTTTAATTAGCTAGAGATACAGCAGCAACAAACACGCATACATGCAGGGTTATAAGAAAATAAGCACACAATGCTTTGCAATGGCTACCTCTAGCAAATGATACATTTCTAAAAATTATATTCTAGAAATTAGCATTCAGATTTTGGCCACAATATGTTACAAGATAATTAAAACACTAACTTTGGATTAAAAAGGAAAAACAACCCTCTCACTCTGGACACAGGAATGCACAACTGCACAAGCTGACAAACTAGCGTACCAGCGACAGAAAAATGTCAGCTATGGAGAGCAAAACACTGGTCACGATAGTGTCCTAACAAAATGCTGCTTACTTCTTACACATTCCACATAAACTAAAACTCTCAGCATGAGTCACCATCTCCTGAAGGGATTATGGGGGAGGGGGAAGAGATGCAATTCTCTTTCACATGAACTGGTCTCCCAAAGTAACATGCTTCAGGAAGGTCTGGTTAGGAATAGTAAGAGAAGTCAACCTTACAATGTTTTGAGACAGAAGCAAATATTTGGTGCCTTGCAAGTGTTCTCCAAAGCTTCATGCAAATCAGTTTTTGTTATAACAGATCTTGCTGAATGGTCTAACATGTATGGAATGAGAAAATGCAAGTTAGCCCATTAAACTGGTTCTCTCCACAAAATGTCAACAGGTGTTAAGCCAACAAATTCTTTTAGTAATATATGCTTTACTGATGCCTACATATGTTAGATTCCAAAGATAAATTATGACTAGATCTGGAATATGTCCAATCTTCAACGAGATTGAGGAGAAAAATTCATTTAGCACATTCACAATCTCTAGATCGTTCATATTTCTATGCAACTCACGCAAATCTTAAAAGAATTCAAAGTCTAACACTTATGTAGCTAAACAATTTCTCTGGATTTCTCTTGCTACCTGCTTTACCCCTTCTAAGGCATAAATTGATGTTATAGCATGATTACTAGAAACAAGTGATCTTCCACAATCATTTTGCTTCTCTGGATAATAGAAGGAATGTTCTTTAGTGAACTTTATTCTATAGGAAGATGGAAGGAACACAGACTGCAACTCGTTAGCTCCCAAATTGCAAGTTAGCAAGACTACAAAGGAGATGCTGGGCTGGAGTTTCCACATGATTTCTGCCCAGATATCAGCTTAATCTGGGTGGAATTGAATGAAATAGCGCAAAGATCGCAAAATTTTAAGCAAGTTGCGCCCATAACCACCTTACGCTGGAGTATCCGCAATCTTTTACGCTAGTTCAAAAGTCCATTCGCCCGAAGCAGTCCCCGCCCGGAAAACTGGCCACACCCCCAGATCAGAATGCTGAGTTTCCACCGATTGCGCCCTTTTGGGGGTATTCATCACATTGCAACGCACCCAGGGTTATATGAATCCAGCTTTAATCAACTGACCTGTAGTGACCAAGCAGTCAATTGAAGACTGACCCAGGTCTGTCTCTTCTGCTACTGCAAATAGTTTAACTTAATCTGCCCGTGGCACTTAAGACCTATGACCAGCAGTCAATTGAAGCCACACAGGTGTCCTGCACTACTACAGTAATTATTTAATTAAACACAGCAGTCATTTGAAGCCAATTAAAAAGTAAGACCAAGAGCATTAAATCAGTCAACTGATCTCCCCTGGTGAGGAATGGCTCATTTCCTGGCAATCCCACTCTTCTGTGATACTGGAGATTACTGTTCCAATCAAAAATACACTGTTTTGTTGCACTGATTCATGGGAGATAGTCCAGTGTATTCTGGGCACATTTCACCGATTACACCCCTGGCGGAAACTCCACGCCACTGTGTCCAGGCACCAGACAGCAAACCATTTCTATTTTAATGATAAACAATGGGCTCCCCAATTGTTCAGTGGGTTATAAATAGCCCAAGTGTGATCCTCAGCTAAACAGACGAGGAAACATTGAGGTTTCAACCCTAATCTGGATTTTGTTAGCTGATCTCAATCGGAACAGATAGTACAACTAGCTTCTATGCCATCAGGCCTTTTATTTGGGGGAGGGGGTGCAGGAGGGGAAACAAAAGAGAGGGCTCTTGTAAACACTGCTGGAAAATGCAAATGGTAAGATCAGAAAATCTTAGCCGTTTTCCTCCTGCCATGGACAAATATTCTACCAATAAAACCTAAGCTCACCTATGAAGAACGCTATTTGAATGAGTTACAGGAGGGCTGCTGGGACCTTGCCCTAAATAAGTCACCTCCTTCAGCAGGGAATAAAATTGGAAAAAAACTGATCAAACAGTATGCTTCTATATGCTATAATGGGATTCACAACCATGTGACAGACGTTGTGTGCTTAACCTGCCTACATAACAGTCAGTGCAAAGTCATTCATCGTGTAAAGCATTTCAAGGGGTTTTTGACAAAAACTGAACTATATAAATACAAATATTCTTCTATTCATTCCTAACTTCTGCTATTCAATAGTGAGACTAAGTGTTCTGTTGAAGAGTACTAAAACCTGTACATCCTAGACAGATCTCTTATCTGTCGCTTGGAAGGGTGAGTGCTAAATGTCAAAGACACAGCAGGCTTGATCCTTGAGTTATCAAACATCTGTTGGATTTCTAGATCCAACTATAGTGATACCCAACAGGTGATGCAATACCAACCACATTGCTGAGCATGAGTTAGGTGCAACTAGTACACTCTTTACTTACATGAAAGCATCAGGGATGAGGGATGGTGTGATTGCTATGATGAATCTTACCCTGATGTCCCTTAGTATATTTTTTCCTAAGAGCAGAAGCAATAAGCAACCAAATGAACAAAACCCTCTGCAAATTTAGAAGTTGATATCAACTAATGATCTTCCCAAAATCTGTTCTAGAATTGTAAATTATGATCCATGGAGAGGCAGTTGTCAGATTGATTGACTGGCATTGGGAGGTAATCCTCCCCAGTTTACACCTTTTTGCTCCCAGGATATGGTAAATTCGAGCTTCCGTGATGAGATTACAAAGTAATCCATTAGGAACCAAAATTTATGCCCAAAGGCCAAAACAACATTCTACTTTTGACACCAGAGCAGTATAAAAACACAAGAAAAAATGGAAAATCTGTGAAAAACAGGATGGGAGTTGTGTTATGCACTGGTAAATGGATAAAGCTACATCCATGGGCTATACACGCTTTGGCAAATCTAAGTGCGGACCTGATTTATCCTTTATACCTACCAGCACTTTTCAATCCAACAGGCAGATCAGCAAATATAACAGTAAGTCATACCCAAGTAGCTGACTCGGCTCTAACTTTAAAAATAATCTTCAATTTACTATATTTCAGTAATTAAAAAGGTAATAGAGGCTAATCATCTTAAATTATGGTGATTTTGGTAAGTACTTTAGAATATTATAGGCACAGTATCTTCAATACATTGAACAATTGTATCTGTACAAAATACAAAGAGCACAAGCATAGTTGCAAGTTAACATGAATTAAAATATAAAGATGGTTACATTCTATCCAACTACAGTAGACACTCAATTATCCACCGCAATTGCAGGATCCCCACAGGTAATTGGCAAATAATGAGCTGTTTGCTGCTGATTGCACACAAACTCCATTCCAACCTCTCCAGCAGCATTCAATTACTTCTACCAGCAAGTATCAGCTGACACTGCAGAGCTGATTAATGCCACTCCCAAACATGCAGCCAGACTCGGTAATTATTCTCATATGTCAGTGCTATCTGAGATGGCTTCTGGTGGGATCACGGGAGGTTGAGGACAGTGTCTTTAGTGCAACTTCTATAGTTGGTTGTGATGGGCGAAGCATTTTTGGTGAGCTCTCAGCTATGTGGTAGGTCCAGCAGTTAGTTGCATGCAGCTGCTTGGGAAAGCTGTGAGCCAGCCTCACCTGGTGCAAAATTTCATTTTGATGGCAGCAACACCATACAAAAAAAATGGCAACTCAAAAGGAAAGAATTTGCTGGAAGCTCCAACTCCCATTGGTCTCCCATTACCAGCTAATACTTTTTGTGGATATTGGAGAATGCAGACAATGTATGAATGAATGATCGATGCTCCACTTGATTAAAATGGATGATGTACTCATTTTTAGAATCAAAGCAATTAGAATTTCTTCCCTATACATTACAATAAATTGATGCATTTGGTTTCTTAATTTAAAATATATGCATTTATTGCACGAATGTCAGAGCCACTTGGTGCATGGCAAGATCCCACAAACAGGAATTTGACAAATTATCACTTAATCTGCATTTCAAGGCTCAGCACCACCTTCTCAACACAACTAAGGATGGGCAATAAATGAGACTTGCCAGTATTGCAAGATCAAATTAAAACAGATCGCACAAGTTCAAAAAGAAACCGCAAACAATTAGATGAAATAATTTCAATAAAATGAGAGTTCTATTTTGAGAGAATTATATTTTATGAAAAAACAAATTAGCCTTTAAAATGCCAAATGGTCTGCTCCTATCCCCAAATGATGGCAAGCCCCTTTCAATGTCAGAGTGGAAGCCTCTATTACACACCCAATACAACTATTCAGTCCTCCTAGTCATTTGAATGTGGACAAGAAACTGGAGCATGACAGATAGCAGTGGGATAAAATAAAGAGGATCTAAGAAATGCCACGTCAGGGATTAGGAAGCTGACCCAAATATTACTACGCTATCCATAAGGTAAGGGAAGTTATGAATCACTTTCATAATGCTTAACCACTCAATTTCTTCTATTTTCAATTTGAACCATTTAACAAATTCTATCAAAGGTACATTATGACAGAGGAAATTTTACAGTACTATACAAAAACACATTCCCCTCTCACCTTCCCTGGTTGGATGAGGAACAGGAGACCAGTTTTCAGGGCTCCTCAAATTCACACTATATACTGTCACTAGGGAGTACAGAAACAACTTGGAGTGGCTGGCACTCTAATTTTCTCTTCTCTATAGGGAAGAGCCCACCCTCTGTTCAGCTCAAATTTGTGTTCCTTTTAATGTTCTAATGTGACTCTATTGAGCACTGATCATTTTACAGAAAAAAATCACCTTCAGGAGAAAGTGGACATAAAACCACACAGGTGATTGTATAGACCATGTTAGGAGGTATACATTCACTTGTATTCTGAAGAGATCATAGCATAACTAAGTAGTTATGCTGGGAAACCTGAAATTCACAACCAGGTATGGCTGTGGGGAAGAGAGTACCAAGACTGTAAACCATACATTAAGAGGATGTCTTAAAGACTTTTTAGGCCCTCAGCTATTTAAAAAAAAAGTCCTGTGTTATTCAGAAGTGATAATGGGGCATTTATAGGCATCCTTTCTAAGAAAAGGGCTCAAGATGTTAACCTCAAAACAGATTACAGTGCTGTAATCACCCACAGGTATAAAGTACAATGCATATCATTTCATTTAAAAAGTAAAAACATTGTTGTCATTTGAAAACTAGGCTATTGCGAAATTGATTACCTACTACTAAATCTGAATTTGCAAACAGGAAGAACTGAAATAAAAAATGTGAGGTTGTGATTGGCAAGTGGCATAAAACCCGTAAGGATCAGTGAGTCAAAACTAGCACACAGATAGTCAAAGATTTCCCATTTATGATGCAATTAAAAGAGGATTAATAATCGCACTAAGATGTAGATGTAAACTGCAGGCAAATGTGGAATACCACTTTATTCGAACATAGGCATTCCAATGAGTGCAAGCAACACACTAAATACACAATTTTTCCATTATGTAAAATCAAATTATATGGATAATAATGAATGGTGGAGTACACTACAGCTGAGGTAAAGTAACATTAACCACTGTTCAGAGGTATCCCTCTGCCGCCTTGAAAAGCTAAAGAAAACATGCTTTTATGTACTGCCATAACACTTCAATGTGCCCCAAAGCATTTCACATTGAATTACTTTTGAAATAGTCATTTTTGTAGGCAATGTAGCAGCCAAACTGTACACAGTCCCCCAAACAGCAAATGAGATGAATGATCAGTTAATCTGTTTTGTTTTGTTGATGTTGGTTGAGGGAGAAATGTTGGCCAGGATACCAGGAGAATTTCTTGGCTTCTTCGAATAATACCATGGTATCCTTTACTACTACTTACATTTATATAGCATCCTTAACATAGAAAAAAGACCCCGTTCCAAAGCAAGAAAGACTTGCATTTACATAGCACCTTTAACGTCTTCAGGACATCCCAAAGCACTTTACGGCCAATCAAGTATTTTTGACACATACACAGTTGTAATGTAGGAAAAAAGATATTAGGAGGAGTGACCAAAAGCTTATTCAAAGAAGTAGGTTTTAAGAAGGGTTTTAAAGGAGAGGGTGGAAAGGCAGAGAAGTTTAGGGAGGGAATTCCAAAGCATATGGTTGAAGCGGTTGAAGGCACAGCCACCAACAATGGGGTAAATGGAGTGGCGGATGCACAAGAGGAGTGGCGAGTTTGGGGCAGGGAGTTGTAGCATTGGAGAAGATTACAGATATAGCGAAGGGTGTGGCCATGGACATAAGGATGAGAATTTTAAAACTGAGACATTAGGGGATCAGGGGTCAATGTAGGAGTGATGGACGGGTCAGAATTGGCAGCAGAACTTTGGATGAGCTGAAGTTTATGGAGGGTGGAAGATGAGACACCAGCCAGCAGAGCACTGAAATAGTCAAGTCTGAAAGTAACAAAGGGAGAGGGCTTTAGTGGCAGATGGGCTGAAGTAGGAGCAGATGTTACGTAGGTGGAAGCAGGCAAGTCTTTTGTGATCAAAAGGAAAAAGGGTTGAAAGCTCAGCTCAGGTCGCATAGGATGCTGGTGTTGCGAGCAGTCTGGCTCAGCCCAGGACAGTGGCAAGGGAGAAGGATAACGTTGGTGACGAGGGTGTGGATAATACGGCTGGGTGGGTGACTATGGTCTTGGTGTTCCCAATATTTACCTGGGGGAAATTGCAGCTCATCCAACACCTGATGTCAGACATGCAGTCTGACAGGACAGAGGCAATGGAGAGGTCAAGAGAGATGGTGGAGAGCAGAGCTGAGTGTCAGTGTGCCCATGAAAGCTGACCCCATGTCTGTGGATGATGTCGACAAGGTGCAGCATGTAGATGAGGGAAGTAGTGGGGAAAAGATAGATTCCTAGGGGACCCCAGAGGTAACAGTGCAGGGATGGGAAGAGAAACCATTAAGAGAGAAGCTCTGATTATGATCGGATAGACACGAGTGGAACCAAGTGAAGGCAGTCCCAACCGAGCCAGATAACAGGAGAGACGTTAAGGGATGGCACGACTGTCCGTTTCAAAAGTTGCACAAAGGTCAAGGAGTGGTAATGCACCATGGTCAAAGCCACAGAGAATGTTGTTTGTAATTTTGACTAGGACCGTTTTGGCTACTGTAGGGTATGAAACCAGACTGGAGGGATTCAAATAGGGAGTTGCAAGAGTGATGGGCATGGATCTAGGAGACAACAAATTCGAGGACTTGAGATAAAAGGGAAGTTCAAGATTGGGTGGTAGCTTGCATGAACAGAGGGATTGAGTGTTTTTTTTGAGGAATAGGCGATGATTGCGGTTTTGAAAGGGATAGTGTCTGAGGAGAGGCAACCATTTACAATGTCAGCTAGCATGGGGGCTAGGAACGGAAATTGGGTGGTCATTATTTTATAAGAAATGGGATCAAAGAAGCAGGGTGTAAACTCATGGACAAGATGAGCTCAGCAATGGCATGAGTGTGGAGAGATGGGAGAAAAACAAGATGGGGGTTCAAGGGTATAGAAGGATGGGGCCCAAGAGGAGGTTTGGCTTTGTGGGCAAGGGAATTGGGGACAGGCAAACAGGGCCTTATTTAATATCCAAAAGACACGGCATTCAACAATGATGCACTCCCTCGATATTGCATTGAAATCTCCAGCCTAGATTATGCATTCTTCAATAATGGAGCTTGAACCCACAACCTTCTGACTTAAACAGCTGTGCTATCAACTGAGCCAAGCTGACAAGTAGGAACTTGGGCAAAACCTTGGTAATTAAGAACATTGAATATGCAATTCAGTTACACATTTTTCAAAACATTAGCTCCATGAATCAATACTGATAAATATACAATCAAAAAGCAGTTCTATAAGAGAGGTGATTGCACAGTGGATTAATATAGTCTTTCACCTCTGACAACTCTGCTCAGCCAAGACCCTAAAATGTTACCTCTGACAGCTACAAAGGTTAAAATCAAATGAGTTGGTGTCCAGTTCCTAGTGGAGTGCATGTCCAAATCTGTCTGTAATTTTGATACTATATTAACAACTACACTTGGGAGCCTGCAAGTGATTGGTGAGAGAAATAGGAATGTCATATTGGAGCCGGAGACAGTGGCTGAGGTGTTCGGACAGCATAAAATGGGTTGTATTAATAGAGGAATTTGTATAATTGAGCCCTCCACCATCATGAACAATTTCTCTGGATTAATTTTGACAATTTCTTTCATAACAGTGAAAATGTTAATGACACTGCTTCACAGACTCCTTCACCGCCCCCCCCCGCCACCCCCCAAAAGAGAAAATAGGCTTAACTTCCCTACTTTTCCCGTTAGCTTGAATTCCAGATACCAATAATTACTCACTACCTGTACTCTCTCAGACAATAGAATCCTTATTAGGTAATCAGAACTGCACACTACACCAGATGATTCATGGGATCATAGAAAGTTACGGCAAAGGAGGCCATTTGGCCCATCGTGGCCAAAAAAGAGCTATCCAGCTTAATCCTACTTTCCAGCACTTGGTCTGTAGCCCGGTAGGTGACGGACACCAAGTGCACATCCAAGTACTTTTTAAAATGAGTTCAGGGTTTCTGCTTCTACCACACTTTCAGGCAGTGAGTTCCAGACCCCTACCACCCTCTGGATGAAAAAAATTCTCTTCAGCTCCCCTCTAATCCTTCTACCAAGTACTCCCTGGTTACTGACCGCTCTGCTAAGGGAAACAGGTCCTTCCTATTCACTCTATCTGACCAACATAGGCAGCAGACCACCCCTCTACTAATGTAACCCATCTTATCTTTTTTTTTGCTGCAGCTAGGCACTAATAGATTTATTCACTACAACACCTAGAGCTATTCTGCGACCACCAGCTTGCTGTTCCATTTAACATTTTTAGTTTCTTACCCTACTTGCAGTAAATTATGACAGTGTGCAGAACTATGGTATGGTCAGGCTGTGGACTTCTCTATAGTTACAATCAATGCTGTTCTGACAGGCTACTCTATTATGATGTGAAGTTCCTTTTTACAGTCCAGTGGTAATCAACATAACAAAAATATTACCTATTCAAGACTGATAAATTTGAATGACAATGCAAATTATGATTCAAGTTCAAATGTCCTTGGAGCCCAATATTGTTAGATCCACAGGCTGCTCTGTATTTTTTATTTCTAAAACTTGGCAAATTACCTGTTGAAAGAAGAAAATTATTGTAATTTTTGTGTCATAGGTCCCCAAGATTCAGTAAGGGGCATACAATGTATGTGTAATTGTAATTTCTTTTGTTGCTGGAACTGATATTTCAGTGTTCAAGAATTCATGGTGTCATCTTGTAAAAACAAAGGCCCTTTATAAGGCAACACTAAGTGTGTATGCTGCTGTTTACTCAACATCTGTATGGAGTTGCCATCTGCAAAAATACATCACTGGTTAAAATTTTAACTCTGTGCTTTCCAACATCTAACCATTTTAGAATTCAACATACATCAGATGTAAAAGAAAACAAGTTTTTTTTAAGCAAAGGAATTATAAATAGACATGGGAATCCAATTAAACAAGGCTCTGACATCACCCTTCTTTCCTTGATCAGAGGATGAAACATGGTGCCAATGCACAAGAGAAATTCTAAGCCAATCTGAAAATGACTTATTTACAACAGCATTGGCAAGCTTGGAGCAGATCTACAGATTCCACCTCTGGTTCTATCACACAACGCTGAGATATGAAATGTGGTCATACTCATTGATCTACCAGGTCAATTGGCCAGTGCGAGACCAGTGAGGTATGGTCAATATTCCAGGAACAGAAAATTGTATTGATGATATAATTAACCACTTTAGTGCGTTTTGGCACCACAGTGATTACACAGCTGGAGATTTAATGGCTTGAGGTGAAACCCAAAACACATTCTTTCCAACTCTTGAACTGATGCAGAAAAATGTTCATTTTATATAGTATACCTGACTTTTACATATTTTCTGACATGGACTTATACTGGTGACAGTTCAGTGCTCAAGTTTAGCTTCCATGGGTCATTAGAATTGGCAGTTGGGCGAGAGATTGTAGTTGAAGCACACGGGTATTTAGGAGAGTCGAAGAGAATACCAAGGACATTTAGTTCAACCAAGTCTGCATCTTGGATCGGCATTTGGAGACATGGGGTCAACGGAGGAGATGATGAGGTACAGTTGAATGACATCAGCATGTGTGTGAAAACCAACTCCTTGCTTATGGATAAAGTTGTCAATGGGTGATATGTAAATGAGAGATGGGGGCTAAGGATAAAACCTTGGGATACATCAGAAGTAACTATGTGGACACAGGAGAAACATTTTGAGGTAATGTAATGTCTGTTGTGTGAATGGCAGAAGTGGGACCAAGAGACAGCAGGTCTACAGGGGTGCTCTGTGGAGAAAAAACATTTGAGGAATACAGAGTAGCTGACTTGTGTCAAAGGCTGTGGAACGGTCAAGGAAGGGCGAGGAGGGAGAGTGAGCCATGATCACAGTCACATAAGATGCCACTGGTAACTGACCAGTGCAGTTGGTTAGGAGACATCTCCTCCATTTATTGAGCTGGCCCCCAATCATGGACAGATATGCCACAGAGTCTACATTCTCATTCTGTAGAAGTCACCTGGAGATGCCACAGAATTATAGAGGCCATGCTTATTTGGTTATGTAATTACAGTAGTCCGTCAATAATTACCCAACCCTACAAACACATTCCCTAAGCCTTGATGCCAAGGCCAATGGAAAATATTTTAAAAGCTGAATAGTAACATTCCAGCATCATTTTAAAAAATGTGTTACTCAATAAAATGCTCTTGTGCAATAGTACTGAAGTGTAAATAGCACAGCAATTTTTTTCATAATTAAACTACACCATGACAAGCCATTCTACTCTATTCTTAGTTTAAAAATTCATTGTTTTCTTCCTTTCTGGTCAATTCTTCCCCAAAAGAACTAGTTCGGCACAAAAGTCCACAAATTATCCCAACAGCTGTGCAAACTGACTTGATTCTCAAATTCTATATGAATCGGCTGAGCCACACAGAAAATACATTATTTTGCTTTCAAAGACGATATTTACATCAGCATTCAGGTGTCATTCTTGAGGTAACAGCGTACCTTATGAAGTCAGAGTGCCATCAATGACAGCATAGCAAAGTAAATAAAGCGTCTCCCCCTCCAAAAGCCCTCAATCAAAAGGTGAAATATTTGACTTAAGAATAGGTTAACTGATAGACACTGCCTTTGTGGAACAGCTACCATTCTGGAAACATTTTTGTTGTCTATTTTAAACCAGTAAAATGTAACGCTTTAAAACAATTTGGTTCTTAAATCCAGAATTGAGCTCATCTGTGATACACTCCACGGTCAAACAGCCTACCTTAGCTCACATATTAATGGCCACTTGAGCAAAGCATCTGGCTCCTGTTGGAATGTATATGAGTTGGGGCATTCAAGAAAATGAGCCTGACTGCAATTACACTAGCTTTAGCCAAAGGTCAAGAAATCAATATGAAGCATAAAGTTGAAATGTTAAGATTAGCACATTTTCATTTTAATTGCTGAATCTATTTAATATGTAAAGAAATCCAAGTAAACAACAAGGTCATGAATTTTTGTACTCGAGGGAAAAGGATTTAATTACTAGTTAGGAAACATTTTTCTGCTTTTGGAATGTAGATCCTCATTTATTTCACTTAGAGATTACACAATATTGTAAAATAGAACTGACCATTTATTCTACAGAGTTGAGTTTATATTTTGATGAGTTTTGTGCTTAAGACACAGTCTGTCACTGTCAGTTTTGGAGAATGGAATACTTCTGCTTTCTATTGCCAAGCTACAGCACCGAATACTTCCTTTTCCTTTTTCTCTGCCTCCATGCACAACAATAACCCAACTGTGCTAGTGTGAATTTTTCTGTTGCCCACTCGAAGTGAGATTAGTAGTGAATTGTGAGCAGTTCTGTGGATTGGTCCATACCCATTAGGACTAAATTCAGACTGTCCAAGCTTGCTTCACTTCAGTCTCCCCACAGCAAAGAGGTCTTTCAGCACCAAAATGGTGAAAACCTGGAATAAACTCTTTTTATTCAATATGTGGTCAAATATAAAAAGTTTCACTTAAACACACCATTTGACAGAACACAGCAGAATCAAGATCAAAAGGCTTACAAAATTGACTCACCTTAAATGCATTAATCTGTGCAATATTACATTTTAACAATTGTGTAAAGTTATCCATTTTACACAATTACAATGCTTATCATAATTCCATAAGGGGGAATCATAGGAATCATGATGGCTGAGTACAGTATGTTTGAACTTGAAGAATAAACAATGGCTATGAAGTCTAATATTCACTAAATACAGGCAAGAAGTGAAATTTATCAAGAGATTTATATTCCCTTTAATAACCTTAGTTGTTCAATTTACCTATAGAACCCATTTTTAAATCTAGAGACTAGTATGGAAGAGTTTAATAAACTCAGAATCCAACTAATGTACTAATGACGTTAGGAGAAGAATACCCAGTCCTATTTTATGTTGATTCCACTCTTACAAAATGTTCTCACAAGCATTGGTTTATTCCTCCATCAGGATTATTCCTTGCCTGGCACAATCCTCAAATACCTTTATCATGTTAATACTCCAATCTCTTTATACCACTCTGGCCTTCTCAATGATTAGCTTATGCTTGTCCTGCTCAATCTTATTTATTTTATTATAGCAGTGCAGCAGGGGAGGGGAGGGGGAAAAGAGTTATCAATCCACTTCTTGCTAACATGTTTCTTGCACTATTTCCTGATCTCCTGTCTCTGACAAAAAAAGTCTCAGAGTACAGCTGTGCATTAATTCTTCAAACATTAGATCCATACTAACCCAGAGAATTAAAAGTAGCACAAACATAAATTAATTTTACAGAAGCAGTTTGTGGAAGCTGCATACAAGCAGTATATTTGGCAAATCATTAATTTTAAGCAAGGTTTAAACACCATGTGATATAAGCATACAAAAAGTACAGCATACTAATACTCCCTCAGTTGGTTTCCAGTGTACAGATGAATACCAATACTGAGCCTCAATACTACCTTCAGTCTGGATAGCTCCAAGATGCTCCATTCCTGTCCTTTCCTCTCCATCCAGAGAAGTTCCAGAGACTTTATGGCCACCATGATTTATTTAGCCTAGATTTATTTCTTTACCATTTCCATTCCAACCAAATGAAAATAGCTAAGCTCAAATGTCAATCAGGATGCACAATCATCTGGCCAGAAATTGAATACTAATGATTTAGCAATCAGTTCAATGCCAAGCAGTTTGTTGCAGCATGCCTAAAGATCACAGGTCACAGACAAGCTATGTTTCAGATCTCTTTACAAATGCCAATTTTCAGGAAATCATGTTTTCAGTTTACCAAGATTAAATACCCCTCTACTTTTTATTTTGACGCTTCTGTGTTAATGCAACACACTTTTCATATTGCACTCTCATACAAAGTGGAGCGCAATGGTGGTTTGGAACAGCTAATGTGAAGGAGATTTAAATTTTGACAACCTTGAAAAAGTAAATACAAAACCAATAACTGCAGTATAAAGCAGCACCATTCTCTCAGGCTCTTGCTGGCCAGAAGGGACCCCAGATTTTTAGGCATAACAGCAAAACAGACTATAGATCAAACTAATGTTTAAGATTATGGCCCAGATTTTGCTGGAGCAGGGCATCTCATGGCATGCCCCGCTAGCTAAACTTTTCCCATCGCCCTGCAAGTTACTAGATGTGCAAGCTGGTAACGTTGAAGTGAGGGCAACGGGGCAGCTGGGACCTTGGTGAACGACAGGACCAACGGTCTATCTCTTTAACCAATGTGATTTAAGCATGGGAAAAGAAACTGAGGAATGAAGGAGAAGGAAATAGAGTATATTAGAGTCAAATCAGGTACAGAAAGAGAAATAAAGGGATGGAAAGAAAGGCTGGATTAAGAGAGTGAATAAAAAGAGACAAAAAAGGAAAAGTAACAAAAAAATGTAATTTAAAATTTTAAAAATGTAATAACAATTTACTATCTGTAGGAAAGAGACTCCATTTCAATTGTTCGTTTTCTGGGCTGGAGGGATTGAGTGGCATTGTAGGAACATAAATCTCATTAAATGGGTACTTATGCTGTTAAGTAGCAGCCTTAACTTTGTGGTGAGTTTAATTGGCAATTAATGCACAAACACAGAAATTTCATGAAACTCACAGGGAGGTTGAGGGTGATCTGCTGGCAGCGCAGTGCAAATCATCCAGCAACTACTGGTGATTTACAATTCATAGGGTATTCTCTTCCTCAACACAAATTGCTGGACGATTTACACATTAATAACGACGAGTACCATTAAACTCGCCGTTATTTTGGCAGCAAAATCAGGGTATTAAGAACTTAATAGTTTAAAGCTAGTTTTCCTCTGTTTGAGGCTTGTTAAGTACTAACAGAAACCTCATTATTCATCTTGTGTATGCAATAATAATGCATGTTTGAACTGAACTCTGACCTACCCCCATGGAGAATATTCACTTAAAACTTGGGTACACTCAAATACATCTAACCGTACACCTGAGTGAAGCCACAAATTTGAACCACACTGCTCACTGTATAATTTCCATAAACGACCATTAAGATTTGAGGATAAAGACCAAATTCAGATCCATCTTTCTTTAAGGATTCACTGTTACAGGCAACGCTCAATAAAACAAATGGCAGAATGTGACAATTTAAAAACTCTGCATCAGGGCTACAAGGTGCAACTTATTATTTAGACATTGCTGTATTGATTGGGTACTGGTAGATTCAGTATCTGTAGCTACAAGTTCATTATTTGGACCCATGCAAAATGAACTTAATCACCACATTGGAGATTTCTGCAACTAGACAGAAAATCTAATTATTTGTACACTATATTGTGCAACTTGTTAATGCCAGTACCTGAATTAACATTAATTCCATTAGAAAGAAACAGGAACTCTATATGGGTATGGTCTGCCAAGATCTAGAGATAAGTGTTTTAAAAACCCACGTAAAAGGTGCACTTAGCAAACCCAGAGCCCATTCCCAATACCAAAGTATTCTGAACCAGTTTAACAGTTTTCACTGCTGTTACTGTAAAGCTCTTTAAAGCTTATTTAGACGATAATTCTTAAGAACCATGCGAACACTTTCAACGTTCCTATATAGTGCAATGATCATATAAGACAAGAGACAGAAAGCTAAATAGATCAAAAAACGCAGGTCAGCAACAGAAAAGAAATTAACAGCATCCCAGCTGCATCTTTCCAGAATTTTTTATTTCAGATTTTAAGCAGTTACTTCATATTTATAACAATAATCAGATCAGATTTGATCAGATACCATATCTGCAGTGGGATGTAAATGTGTTTCAGTCTCAGTAAATGCATTTTAGGAGGCAAAGAGTGCTGTTTTTCTTTTGTACAGTTTCAAGGAAGCCACACCTATCACATCTAGATAGATACATGACATCAATTCACACTAAGGGGACTTCAAAACAACTTTGCATGAAAATGCTTCCTTCGAAACCATGCACAACCCAACAGTCTTTATGAAAGGAAAACAAAGATTTTTAATCAGTATTTTCTGCATGAACCCAAATGCTAATGTAGTAATATTTTAACGCACTGCAGAACACTTCTATAGTCCTTAGAGGGTTTTGGCAAGGCTGGTCCCTCAAGCTATAATTCCTACACAAATTAAACCTAGAACACCACCTGCATTTTCACATAAGCACACGAACAGCCTCAAAACTAAATACACACATCCTTCTGCATTCAAGGTAAATTTAAGACTCCTAAAGATGGCTGAAAAACAGTGTCATAAACTCATTAAAATACAACTAGAAAGTTGGTTCAAGCCTTGCTTTACAGAATGTCCTGTGTCTCATGGGCAATCAGATAACTGACAGATCATCCTCAGGGTTTTCAGCCTTAAAGGCCACACCTCACCATAGCCACCGGTGCTGAGGCTAAGATCTGCCCACTTGTATTTACAAGAAATGTTTACCTATAGTAAGTCAAATGAGAACAGGTGGACAACCTAATACACTAACTGTAGGCTTTTTTATACTTCTGATTAACGTAACGTCTAAGCTTTCCATGTCCTTAGAAAAACACAAAATGGCTACTTTATATGCAGAATGCTATGGCTAGAACAATTTTAAGAGGTTGAAATGATAACCATTTCCTGCCCCAGTATTCCAAATACTCCAATTATAAATGATATTGGAGACTGGATTACTATCTCCCTCGTCCCCCCTCAAAAAAAATATAATCTCTCTCATTACTTGTCTAAATTGTACTTAAAATAAGTTAAGGTTTACATAGATAGCATGTCCAGGTTTACACATTAAGAGAACAGCTAGCTTAGTGAGGTACTGGAGGGTGATGCCACCAATGGAACCTTCAAAGGGAGAAAAGTGGAAATTATGTATGAAATGCTGAATGCAGATATTCTGTTTGGTCAAAAATAACTTAAATGCAAGCCAAACTCAGTTTTAACAACAGTCTCAGAATGTTAACAGTGGGGAGGTTAGTTTAAATTTAAGATAGCCAATCAGATGACCAGATTTTCTCTCTGCCTGGTGTGTAATACTGATGCTTGTATGGAAATCTGGTTCTACAAGTCTACTGCTGGGATAAGGATTTAGCACAGTAAACACTAGCAGCTGACTAAGAGAGTCAGTCTCTGGCAATCTGAATTAAATGGCAGCAATATCAACACAGAGGTCAGAACTTAAATTTCAACACAATGAAAAGAAAATAATTTCAACAGTAGGAGTAATCAACTGTATTAAGGAACTTTTTAAAACCACTGGTTGAACTCCTGTGGCATTGCATGCAGAAAGTAAAGACAAGATATCAAATCAAACAGTGTTGGAAGATTGTGGGGGGTTAAGTGGATCAAGGTGGAGGACGAAGGAAGGGGGAAAACAAGGAAATCACTTCAGCAGAGGTGGGGGGGGTTGTTGGCAGGGAAGAGCTTGATGGGGTCTGATTTTGGAGAATACGATTAGTGTTCGCAATGCCTATTTTGGGATTTTTGTGCTCAAAACGATGGCTGTCACTGAAGAATGGAACACTTTTCTGCATTAATTTTGCACCCAATGTCAGCCTCAAGTATTCCTAGTTTAACCTCCCCCTACCCACATGGTGTGGTGCCAAGTTGAATGGCCCTGTTATATTGCTTGTCCACTATCGGGAAAGTTTTTTAAAAAATCTATGAGAAATCAGTTTGCAAAAGTTACAAGACCACCAGAGGTGATACTGTACCATCACTACTATATGTCAGCTGCAATGTAACTACAGCAAATATGGAGTTGACTTTTTGAACTTAAAATGTTAAAAAAAATCCCTTATGGTAGCATGCAACAGAGATTTTCAAACAGATGCCTAGACCCTAAGGGGATCCCAGGTGAACAGAGGTCATCAGATTTCAATTTGTCAACTCACCAGGGCAGTATTTTGATAGTAAAACATTTCCAGCAAGAGTATCACTGCTTTATTTTAGGGAGCTATCACTGTCTTTTAGAAGTTAGAACAGAAGATCCCCAGTAGTGTCACAATATGTAGCCGACTGCTGTGAGTATATCAATATTTGCAAAGAATTTCTCACATTGAAAAATTGGAAAACCACTGGCCTACTGTACTGCCGTTAAACGTTTCCTATTAGAAAAGCACCAACTACTCCAGCTTTTTTCCCAACATTCGGAATTTCACTATCAGCTGGAGCCAGTCAGCAGAGATACATACGTTTACAGGTACATTTAGTGGTTATAGTGCTGGACTAGCAACCCAGAGGTCTGGAGTTCAAATCTCACCATGATTAATAGTGAAATTGAATTCAATAAATCTTGTTATGTGAGCTAGCATCATGAAAGCTGCCAGATTGTTCACTAATGTCATTCATCGAAAAGGAACCTGCCACCCCTATCTGGTCTGGCCTGCATGTGACTCCAGTCCCAAATTACATGGTTGACTCAATGCCCTCAGGGCAACTACAAACAGGCAATAAATATATTCCATCCCAGTATTGTCCATAATCCTAAGAATAAAAACTCCTTGCGGGTATTACAATTGGCTCCAGAATTTCAAGGTGAAGAGGAATTGAGACAGTTCCTGCTTAACCAGGAGTTATTCAATCTCATACTTTGATGCAAAAGAAATAAATAGCAATTTAGCAAAAAAGTCAAACATTAAAAATTGTAAATATATCTACCAAAAAGATTAATAGGGGAAAACCAAAAGATAATTTCCATCAAAGCACTTTCAAATGGTTATTCCTGAAATGCAAATTAACTTATACAGAATCAAATAACCCACAAAAAAAAATGGGTTGTTTAGCCTGCCTTAATGGGCATCAATGCCTTTCATGCTTCGTCTGCTAAAATTCACTATATCACTCACTTTAGTACTGTGCGCAAAGAACCAGCCAAGACTGGACATCAGCAGAGGAAGAAATCAAAACCCCAGCTCTGTGGTTCATTGCGCATTGTATTAAAGTGGTCAGCAACCTCTTTACCACCAGCTTCATTTTTGGTTGAAGGGAGAATTTTCCTCATTTCCCTTCCTCTCCCAGTCTCTTTTGGTTAGTTTCCTTTCTTTCTCATTAGTCTTTTCATTCAAACTACATTTTATTCTGACAAACCAAATCTATTTTTAAAAGGTACGGTGCAATTCATAGTCAAACCGGTTATGTCAATGGCAAACAAATTTTAATTTGCAAAGAATGTGATCTAGACAATAAGACTGTTAATGAACTGCCACTTTATAGATCAGAAATGAGAAACCTGAATTCACAAGAATTTGAGTGAAATTTCTAATTCTTGTGTATTTTAAAGTTGTAACTGTCACAGTATCTGACACCTTTGTTTATGACTTAATATGCTTCAGTCTGCATCATCTCCTGCTTATATGCAAGTTGAGCAACTGCACAATACAATCCCATCAATGCATTAGTGCTACACCACATAAATGGTCTTAAATAGTTTTAAATAATGGCACGCAGACATTAGTTAGCCTGGAATAGCCATCCATTTCCTGCCTGTTGGGAGAAGCAGTGCCACTGACAATAGCTCGCCTGGTCCCAATGGAAGCACTGCACTAACAAGCTGAGTTAATCACCTCCCTGATTCAGGCGGAAAAATATCTCCCCTGTCACAAGAGGCCCAGAGAAAAACAAGGGCATCTGTACATACAACAAATTATTCCATAATACTCAGCTTCTTAAAACTAATACACATTCAAAGGAAATGGAGACTTACAAAGTAGGATAACAGCACTGCTTGTAAACGTGATTTACTGTAATGGTGATTCTGAAAACAGGATCAGTTTGAAATCACATCTTTGCGAATTATTTCATGTAATCTGGATTAAAAGCTACATGTCTGCCTAACAGAATTAGGTATATATTTTACTAAATATTTAGTAGGCAACATATGGTGAGACTAGGAACTGTGAAGGAGGAATAGGATTTAGGTCACATCACTAAAAGCTAGTACACAGGTACAAATAGTAATCAAAAAGACTAATGGAATGTTGGCTTCTATCTCAGGGGGGCTGCAATACAAAGAGGAGGAAGTTATCCTTCAATTGAACAGAGCCCTGGTCAGACCCCATCTGAAGCACTGCGCTCAGTTTTGGGTACCGCACCTCAGGAAGGTGATATTGGCCTTGGAGGGAACACAGCGCAGATTTGCCAGAATGATACCAGGGATTAAAGGGTTAAAATTAAAGCGAGATCATCCAGGAAGCACTTTTCCACAAAAAGAATAATGGAAATCTGGAATTCTCTCCCAAAAGGCTGTGGCTGCTGGGTCAATTGAAATTTTTGAGACCAAGATCGACAGATTTTTATTAGGAAAGGGTATCAAGAGACATGGATCAAAGGGCGGGTAAATGGAAGTACTGATTGGCCATGATCTAATTGAATGGGGGGGGGGGGGCTGAATTGCCTACTCCTGTTCCTATGACCTTAACCCGTATGGCATGGAGATGATGTAACCCAAATGTAAAAAGGGAGAAAGGGGCATAATATCAAGGCATACATAATCTTGAACCATTCTAGCATACTTCCTAATGGTTGGTTAAAGATCATAAGGAAAAGCCTCAACAAGTCACCTTGTCAGCCTCCTGGATACAAAATGGGAATTATGCAGAGTAATAATGAAAACATGAATATTAATGGTAAGACCTAAACATCAAAGCACATTAATCAAAAAATAAGTTAATTATATAAATGGGGGAAAAATGACAAATATAGGTTTGAGGCTGTAACAGCGTCTCAGGGTTCAGAAGCTGCTTATAAACCAGTTGAACACTCCTGGGTATCAGAACCCACGCACTTCATGTTCTTGGGCAAACTCCAAGTCATCTGTTATTGAGCAAAAATAAGTAACATACTGTGATAAGGAGAAAAAGAAATCAATGATCACACTCGAAGGTACATGTAAGTGGGACCAGGAGAAGTCATCACTGGGGGGGGGGGGGCTTGTGTGATGCCACATGTGGTTGAATAGCCAACCACTCACCATTTTCGCTCATACATGAAACATGGTCACTAGGATGAGGTATTAAAAGGGCTGTTAAGGGTGACAGCATCTTCACAAAAGGAAAGGGGGATAATGGTATGAAAAGGAAGTTTTTAAAAAAAAAAGTTAAATGTGCTCTGTCAAGTATACATCTACCCATAATGCAGTTAGGTACATATACTTGATTTGAACACAAAAGTTACTACAGTTGAGCACTAACATCTAGATAAAGTAAATGAACAGTGCGTGTAAGTAATATCTAAAGCACACTTTGTGGGCAATGAACACAAATATTAGTAATACCATATGTGCAAAGATGGACACCCTTCACAGCTACCAAAAATAATTGCAAACAGTCTTAACAGCACACTTTCTCACCAGTATAAAGAATTAAACAGTTGTAGGAAGTACACTATAACAGAATACTCAGTGCAGAACTTAATTTAAATATTCAAAACTTGAGTTAAACTCTTACAAAGAACAAACTTCCAGAAAACGATCACTATACTGCACAAAATCTTGGCCAAGATGGGGGGCTGAATAGTTTCCATTCCATTTTTGGCAAATCAACACTGCAATAAAAGTAGTTTGCGCTAAGTCTTAGTATATCAAAACTTTTGAGTAATTCCATGAACAACAAATTTCAATTACCGAGGCTACTCATACCATAGCTTGAGCATTTATCCAACAAATCTCATTTAAAATTTCTAATCATGTAGATTATACAAGTAGTGCCTAATTACTTATTAAACAGAATACCAAGATTTTCTTGGGGAGGGAGAGATGTTAACAGTTAGATCCATGACAGGTAATTTATTAAATTTACATGGTTGAGGGAGGGGCAAGACTGGCAGCTCAATATTCCGGGGTACAGAATCTTCAGGCGAGACAGAGGGGGAGGTATAAGAGGAGGGGTCGCAATATTAATTAAAGAATCAATTACTGTCATAAGGAGGGATGATATATTAGCAGGTTCCTCTAATGAGGCCATATGGGTGGAGCTTAAAAACAAAAAGGGGGCAAGCACTTTGATGGGAGTGTACTATAGGCCCCCAAACAGTCAGGGGGAGATAGAGGAACAGATATGTAGGCAAATCTCAGAAAATTGTGCAAATAATAGGGTAATAATAGTGGGGGATTTCAACTTCCCCAATATTAACTGGGATACTCAGAGTGTAAAAGGCTTAGAGGGTACAAAATTCTTAACGTGCATCCAGGAGAGCTTTTTGAGCCAGCATGTAGAAAGTCCTACAAGAGAGGGGGCGGTACTGGACCTAATTCTAGGGAATGTGGCCGGCCAAGTGGAAGAAGTGCTAGTAGGTGAGCACTTTGGTGACAGTGACCATAATTCGGTGAGATTTAAGGTGGTCATGGAAAAGGACAGGGAGGGGCCGGAAATAAAGGTTCTAAATTGGGGGAAGGCCGATTTTAATAGGATAAGGCAGGATCTGGCCAAAATGGACTGGGATCAGCTGCTTGTAGGAAAATCCGCATCGGAGCAATGGGAGTCTTTCAGAAGGGAGATTGAGACCATACAATGGCAACATGTTCCCGTAAAGGTCAAGGGTGGTTCCAAGAACTCCAGGGAACCTTGGATGTCAGGGGATATACGAGAATGGATTAGGAAAAAAAGGAGGGCTTTTGGCAGATACAAAAGGCTAAAGACGGAGGAAGCTCTAGAGGAGTACAAAAAGTGCAGGGGGATACTTAAAAAAGAAATTAGGAGATCAAGGAGGGGCCATGAAATAACACTGGCGAGCAAAATAAAGGAAAATCCTAAGATGTTTTATAAGTATATTGAGGGTAAGAGGATGACTAGGGAAAAAATAGGGCCCATTAGGGACAAAAATGGCAATCTGTGTGTGGAGCCGGCAGATGTAGGAGGGGTTCTAAATGAATTTTTTGCATCTGTTTTCACTATGGAGAAGGACGATGTAGACATAGAAATACGGCAGGGGGACTGTGATATACTCGAACATATTAACATCGAGCGGGAGGAGGTATTGGCGGTTTTAGCAGGCCTAAAAATGGATAAATCCCCAGGCCCGGACGAAATGTATCCCAGGCTACTGTGTGAGGCAAAGGAGGAGATTGCGGGGGCTCTGACACATATATTCAGAACCTCTCTGGCCACAGGGGATGTGCCAGAGGACTGGAGAACCGCTAATGTAGTACCATTATTTAAGAAGGGGAGTAGGGAAAAACCGGGGAACTACAGGCCAGTGAGCCTAACATCAGTGGTAGGAAAATTATTGGAAAAAATTCTGAAGGACAAAATTAGTCTCCACTTGGAGAAGCAAGGATTAATCAGGGATCGTCAACATGGCTTTGTCAAGGGAAGATCATGTCTGACTAATTTGATTGAATTTTTTGAGGGGGTGACTAGGCGTGTGGATGAGGGTAACGCAGTGGATGTGGTATACATGGATTTCAGTAAGGCCTTCGATAAAGTCCCCCACAGGAGACTGGTCAAGAAGGTACGAGCCCATGGAATCCAGGGTGCCTTGGCACTTTGGATACAAAACTGGCTTAGTGGCAGAAGGCAGAGGGTGATGGTCGAAGGTTGTTTTTGTGACTGGAAGCCTGTGGCCAGTGGGGTACCACAGGGATCGGTGCTGGGTCCCTTGCTGTTTGTGGTCCACATTAATGACTTGGATATGAATGTAAAAGGTATGATCAGTAAGTTCGCTGATGATACAAAGATTGGTAGGGTGGTAAATAGCGAGGAGGATAGCCTCAGTCTGCAGGACGATATAGATGGGTTGGTCAGATGGGTGGAACAGTGGCAAATGGAATTTAACCCGGAAAAGTGCGAGGTGATGCACTTTGGAGGGACTAACAAGGCAAGGGAATACACAATGAATGGGAGGACCCTAGGCAAGACAGAGGGTCAGAGGGATCTTGGTGTGCAAGTTCACAGATCCCTGAAGGCGGCGGAACAGGTAGATAAGGTGGTAAAGAAGGCATATGGGATACTTGCCTTTATTAGCCGAGGCATAGAATATAAGAGCAAGGAGGTTATGATGGAGCTGTATAAAACACTGGTTAGGCCACAGCTGGAGTACTGTGTGCAGTTCTGGTCGCCACACTACAGGAAGGATGTGATCGCTTTGGAGAGGGTGCAGAGGAGATTCACCAGGATGTTACCAGGGCTGGAGCGCTTCAGCTATGAAGAGAGACTGGGAAGATTGGGTTTGTTTTCCTTGGAGCAGAGGAGGCTGAGGGGGGACATGATTGAGGTGTACAAAATTATGAGGGGCACAGATAGGATGGATACTAAGGAGCTTTTTCCCTTCGTTGAGGGTTCTATAACAAGGGGACATAGATTCAAGGTAAAAGGCGGGAGGTTTAGAGGGGATTTGAGAAAGAACTTTTTCACCCAGAGGGTGGTTGGAGTCTGGAACTCACTGCCTGAAAGGGTTGTGGAGGCAGGAACCCTCACAACATTCAAGAAGCATTTGGATGAGCACTTGAAATGCCATAGCATACAAGGCTACGGACCAAATGCTGGAATATGGGATTAGAGTAGACAGGGCTTGATGGCAGGCGTGGACACGATGGGCCGAAGGGCCTCTATCCGTGCTGTATAACTATGACTCTAAATACTGCATGCATTCTGCAATATATCAGCCACAATGCTAGCTTCACTACTAAACTGTAGGCCGGGGGCTTGTTTCACTGTCCATAACTGGCATAATGTCCCAGTTATGGGGTAAATCTCCATCTGCACTAAGAAAAATATATCTTAACACATTTTGTTAAGTGAGTGCCCATAGAAAAGTCAAGTACAGAGCAATATTTAAAACTAATTCTACCAGAAGAGAAAAGTTTCTAAAATGTTAGGAATCTTGTACAATGTTCAGACAATGATTCAGTTAATGCCTTGCCATTCTTTGAGATTAAAAGGTATACAATGCTCAATACTAATGTATACAATTATCTGCAGATATATATACATACTTATAGGTTTGCAAATACATTTCACGATGAGTTAGTGTTATAGATAGGTTAAGTCGAGTGGGCAAAAATTTGGCAGATGGAGTATAATGTGGGAAAATGTGAACTTGTCCACTTTGGCAGGAGGAATAGAAAAGCAGTATATTATTTAAATGGAGAGAGATTGCAGAACTCTGAGGTATAGTGGGACCTGGGTGTCCTAGTACATGAATCACAAAAAGTTAGTGTGCAGGTACAGCAAGTAATTAGGAAGGCAAATGGAATGTTGTCATTTATTGCAAGGGGAATGGAATATAAAAGTAGAGTTGTTTTGCTACAGTTGTACAGGGCATTGGTGAGACCACATCTAGAATACTGTGTGCAGTTTTGGTCTCCTTATTTAAGAAAGGACATAATTGCTTTGGAGGCAGTTCAGAGAAGGTTCTCTCGACTGATTCCTGGTATGAGGGGGTTATCTTATGAGGAAAGGTTGGACAAGTTGGGCCTGTATACACTGGAGTTTAGAAGAATGAGAGGTGATCTTACTGAAACATATAAGATCCTGAGGGGACTAGAAGGGGTAGATGCCGAGAGGATGTTTCCCCTTGTGGGAGAGACTAGAACTAGGGGCCACAGTTTAAAAATAAGGGGTCGCCCATTTAAGACGGAGATGAGGAGAATTTTTTTCTCAGAGGGTCGTGAGTCTGTGGAACTCCCTTCCCCAGAAAGCGGTGGAGGCAGGGTCACTGAATATTTTTAAGACTGAGTTAGATTCCTGATTAACAAGGGAGTCAAAGGTTATAGCAGGTAGATGGGAAAGGAGGGTTGAGGTCGCAATCAGATCAGCCGTGATCTTATTAAATGGCAGAGCAGGCTCAAGCGGCCAAATGGCCTACGCCTGCTCTTAATTCGTATGTTATCCATATTATCAGAAACATTCTCAACAAAGATTACAGACTGGGGTAATAAATCACTGCTACCTCTGTGCATATACAAGTGCACATTTACAGAACCACAGGCAGATGCCGGAGATCACTTAGCCACCCTTTCAGTCAAGAGTGGAGAGTGGTGCACCTAAGGGAGTGAGGAATGAAGAAAAACAGCCAGCTGACCTTTGAATTTGTACCACCATTTATGATTACATACATCTCTCTCTCTCTCTCTCTCTACTGGAAGGGGTGGTCCAAAATTACATAGTGTCTCTATTAAGGCATTACTTCTTTTACAATTTCACCATCTTGAGCATGCATTAAAAAAGTATTGTACAAACAGTACATGCATCAGACAGGGTTTTGTGAAGACTAACAGTGTTGCATCACAGCTTGTCTTCACTCCTTGCACTTGTATTATAGACCGTGATCCCTAACTTAAATTTCAAGAACCATTCCTTCCCTAATGTGCATCATATATACCAGGATACTAGTTAGAAAAATATCATTTCAGTGATAGAAAGGATTAGTTCAAATATAAGCACAACCCCACCTGTTCAATTTTCCATTACTCGTCATAAAATGTTAACTCGGTGCTCTAAGGAACAAATCTCTTGGCTGCACATATTTTAACTATTGTGTAGCACGTAGATGTAAAAATTTTCATTTTAAATCATATGCATCACATTACATGGACAAGCTATTGTTGAATAAGGTAAAAACAGGGGGAATGGGGAAAAGGTAAAAAACAGACTAAGACATGAGTTTCTCTTTCATTAAAAACAAATGGAGAAAGATTATAGGAAAAGGGATTACCAAATAGTCTTAGTATGCCACT
This sequence comes from Heptranchias perlo, assembly GCF_035084215.1. Taxonomy (NCBI): domain Eukaryota; kingdom Metazoa; phylum Chordata; class Chondrichthyes; order Hexanchiformes; family Hexanchidae; genus Heptranchias; species Heptranchias perlo. The sequence goes on from NC_090356.1 coordinate 13,806,027, forward strand.
GTGGTTGATCAGTAATTATATGTTTCCTTGCCGATAATAGACATTGTCAGAAAAAAATGACTGCTGCACTTTATTGGCAAAAGTCAAAAACCCGTAGGCGACGCAACATTAATTCTATGAAAGCAAATCTTCAGCATGGTCGAATTTCACTCCCTCAAACCCAGCCCTGCAAGAAATAAGGAGGTGCCCCCAATACAATCACTTACATGAAAATAGTCTTGCAAATTATAAATAGCACATTTGGCGATTTCACAGGCAGCGAGATTGCTATGAAATGGGTCAAGAACTCAAATCCGTCGAGTATTTTACCTAAACTCCAGGATTTGCACCCATTTACCGTCATTACTCTTGGAATAAGAGAGAGAAAAAAAATTCAACGCCATATTTGTGCAGGTTTGGAGTGTGGGCCCAGATTGAGGAACTCATTCATTATTACAAGGAAGACAAACGGTTCCCAAAATCTCTCTCGGTTTTACCGAACAGAAATTAAGATTACCAAACAATTCCAACAACACTCGGCTAAACCCGGGAATTAGATCGGATATTGCCACACTGCCGCAACGGACACGTTTTGCCCCTTTTTAAAAAAAACACATCAAACATCCCCGTCCCGATCCTAATCAGCCCTCACTCGCCAAACGTGTTACTTCCCCCTTTCTTCCTGCTCCTTCCCCCCCGCGCACACACACACACACAAACGGCGCTTATTTTCGGGCTATTTATCCGCTCGCAGTTTTCAAACGATAGGAGTCGGTTGGCTTGTACCCGCCTTACCTACAGCTTCTCGCTCCCTGCCAGTATCATTGAATTCTCACAGCCCTCGGTTTGGCGTTATTTGTTTGGAGGCTCCTGCTCTTTTCCCCAGCTCGCTGCCGTCTAAACGGTCGGATTTCGGGCCGACTGTAAACAGCCGGATTTTGTTTTTAAATTTTTGTGTTTTTTTTCTCTCTCTCTCTCTTCTACTCGGATCGTTCTGCTGGGTTTTTTTTCTTCCTCCCCTCTCTCTCTCTCGTTCCCCCACCCGGTTTCAACTCTGTACCGTCTCCTCAGCCGGACGAAGCGCAGCTCCCCTCGGCCATTAGATGGAGACAGACACTCTCTCTCGCTCGTTCCCCCCCCTCTCGCTCAGACACGGCGAGAAGCGGATGGGCGCGGTACAGCACTGCCCCTGCACTGGGCGCTCGGGAAACCCCACGCTCTCGCTCGTCCGCGCGCACTTCGCGCCGCGCCCATTGACGGGAATCAGCAGTGTGTGCGCGCGCGCGCGCCACCCTTTCGTCAAGGGGGAGGGGGAAAGGGGACCGGCCACGTGCCTCCAGATTCCAACCCGCCGACTGTTGCAGCGCCCTCTAGTCTACAGCACAGGTACAAGTTAAAGTAGGAGCAGAAGTGTATTTATTTTCAGTGTAACGTACTCCAGAGTCCTAATGAGGACTGTATACAGCTTTGTTTCTTGAAAATATTTTCTTTCTGCTCTATGTTCATATGCACTCTGATAAAGATAACGGCGCAGTGTTTCAGCTCTTCAAGTAAATAGCACGTAGCACACAGCACATTTTCCACAGAGTCTAAAATAGCTTCCAGTGATAAACCCAAATCAAAGACAGACACATAATTAATCTTTGCATTTATTAGATTTACTTACCAGCGTGAGCCTGACTCCTCAGATCAACCTTGAGAATGTGTCGTTAGTTGACACCACTGGGATTGATGGGTTGAACCCTCTGTGGCAAGTGCACCCAGTTGAGGATCTGGAGGGTGTTGAGATACGTTGGTGGTGTTTTACACAACTGAACTCTCTGGAGAGGTGACACTCATCATGTATTGCCAGTTTGCACGTTGCAGTTCGCAGTACTCCCAATTTCAGAGGGAGCTAGAGTCTCCAGGTTACGTGATCACTGATACGGTATGTCATCAGAGCCAACCCAAGCAATCAACCATGCACTAACAACAACAACCTGCATTAATAGAACGCCTTTAATGTAGTAAAATGTCCCAAGGCGCTTGACAAGAACGTTATCAAACAAAATTTGACACCGAGCCACATAAGGAGACATTAGGACAGGTGGTCACAGAGTTAGGTTTTAAGGAGCATCTTAAAGGATGAGAGAAATGCAGAGAGGTTTAGGGAGGGAATTCCAGAGCTTAGGGCCGAGGCAGCTGAAGTCACGGCCGCCAGTGGTGGAGCGATGAAAATTAGGGATGCACAGTAAGCCAGAATTGGAGGAGCGCAGAGCTCTCTCAGGCTTGTAGGGCGGGAGGAGGTTACAGAGTGGCGAGGCCATGGAGGAATTTGAAAGCAAGGATGAGAATTTTAAAATCGAGGCTTTGCCAGACTGGGAGTCAATGTAGGTCAGTGAGCACAGGTTTGATGGGTGAATGGGACTTGGTGCGACTTAGGATATGGGCAGCAGAGTTTTGGGTGAGCTCAAGTTTACGGAAAATGCAAGGTGTGAGGGTGGCCAGGAAAGCATTGGAATAGTTGAGATTAGAGGTAACAAAGACATGGATGAGGGTTTCAGGAGCAAGTACGTATAACTTTTTACGATGACTCAAGTTGTGACTTTATGATATCCTTATGTATTTTTATGACTACCTTATGTATTGGCTCTTCATGTTAAACTGGAGCTAATATAATGCTAATCTACTGGAATACCATCGATCTGTAGTGGTCTTGCTGCTGACAGATCTATATCTGAATTTTAGTTCTGCAATTACAATCTCAATGGCATAAATATGCCACTAAAACTCAAATATAAATCCATCTGCTTTCCTATCTCTCTCCATATCTTTACATACCTCCTTGAAATCTACCTCTTTGAACATGTTTTCAAAAATGACGCCTTTAATGTCAAAAACGTCACTAGATGCTTTACAGAGGGGAAAGAAAAAATAAAATAGATAAAAATAATAAAAGAATGGACAATGAGCTATGGTTCAACTGTTAGGAGAGGTGAATAAAAGCTTGGATGAAAAGTTGGATGAAAAGGTTGGATGAGCTTGCAGAGATAGGGCAGGAATTTGAGGACAAGGTTTTTAAATTCAATATGCTGGGAAACACGGAGCCAAAGTCAACGAGAAAGAAGCTCAGCTCAGGGTCGAATAGTTTGCTGAGATCGCAAACAGTTTGGTTGAGCCTGAGACAATAGCTAGATAGGGGTTGGTCTCTTTTGGTGAACCTGTAAGGAGATACTGGGTTGCCTCATTGTCATTATCCCAAATAAAAGAAATCTAACAAAAGTGCCCTATTTTTGAGGGGCACAAACAAAAAACACCCAAATCACACCAAAGAAAGGAAACTTATCAAATTAAATAATATTATTGTCACTATACACTATACAGTCCAGTCCCTGTGTCGCCCTCCAGTCATGGAAGGCCTCAAGGGAATATGGGTTGAGGGTACGAAGCTTGTGGGGGTGAGGGGGCATAGATGATGGCATTACTTTTCCATTGTTTAATTGGAGGAAATTGCAGCTCATCCAGGACTAGATGCCGGATAAGTGGGCTGACAACATAGAGGCAATGGAGGAGTCGAGAGAGGTGATGGAGAGGTAAAGCTGGATGTTGTCAGCGTACATGTGGAAGCAGACCCCGTGTCTGCAGAAGATGTCGCTAAAGGGCAGTTTGTAGATGAAGAACAGGAGGGGGCCAAGGATGGATTCTTGGCGGACTCTGGAGGTAACGGTGTGGGGCAGCAAGAAAAGCTATTGTGAGAGATGCTCTGGCTACGATCGGATAGATAAAGGTGAAATTAAGCAAGGGCAGTCCCATTGAGCCAGCCAACGGGGAGGAAAGGCGTTTGAGGGGGATGGTGTGGTTGCCTGTGTCAAACTCTGCAGAGACTTTGAGGAAGACGAGTAGAGAGAATGCACCATGGTCACAGTCACAAAGGTTGTCATTTCTGACTTTGGGGGTTAGCACCGTTTTGGTGCTGTGGCAGTGACAGATTCTTGATTGGAGAATTCAAACATGGAATTGCAGGAAATGTGGGCATGGAATTGGGAAGGGACGATATGATCAAGAACTTTGGAGAGGAAATGAAGGTTAGAGTTGGGATGGCAGGGTGGGTTTTTTGAGGATGGAGAGAATACGGTAGTTTTGAAGGGGAGAGGGACAGTACCTGAAGAGGGGAAATGGGTGCTACAAAGGGATGTTGGGTGGTCAGCAGTTTATCGGGAATGGGGTCAGGGGAGCAGGAGGTGGGTCTTATGGACAAGATGAGCTCATAGAGGCTATGAAGGGAAATAGGAGAGAAACTAGAGAGACGCGGGTTCAGAGGTAGGGCAGAGGGGAACCTGGAGGGAGGTTTGGCTTGGTAGGCAACAGGAAGCAGGGGAACAGCAAAGGTAGCTGAATGGATAGTCTCAATCTTGGTGACTAAGAAATCCATGAGCTCCTCGTACTTGTTGGAGGTGAGAGTGGATGGGGCAGGGGAGAGGGCTTTAAAGAAATGGCGGAGAAAAGAAACAAGCATTATATTTGCTCTCTAGGATGATCGTGGAAAAGGGAACAGTTTAGGCAGAGGAGAGTGAGACCTGATCCAGCCAGATCTGGTGATGGATGGCTAAACCAGATATGCTTAAGTCTGCGCTCCTTGAAGTTGGGGGTCATACTAGAGATATCGACCAGGATGTGAGAGAGTAAAAATTTTTCTGGGAACAAGGGCCATGTGAAGTATATTAGGAGCCAATTGAATGTGGGAATGTGAAAAGGTCACTATTACCCCTGCTTACTGCACAAAGCTCATATGGCACCACATTTGGATGTAATGACTGTAATGCTAGAAAATGCAAACTAGTACGTTAGAATTAATAAAATTTCCCCTCAGACAGAATACAAAGTTTCATAAGAACTGTGTAATAAATTATTCGCTGTTACTGCAGTGAAACCTCTTTGTAACAGGCCCCCCAATAATGTAATCCCATTTGTAAACATGCACGTTCATGGCTTGTTTCAACTGTACGTGCAATGTAGTTAGCAAGCTTTTTTCTGTTCACCCTTTCTCTCCTGGTGCACTTCACTGCTATTTCAGGTGCATGGTGGATGATTTGTTGATCAACTGATAACTGTACATTCAGTAATGTATTTTAAACAGCTGAACAGCGTATCGAGGAGAAAAGGCTAAGTAGAAGATTTACCAACTACATGCAAGTACATTTGACAAGTACAGTAGGAACATCAAGAGCTGTATATGGGATTGGATTATTGGGAGGACTCTTATACTGATATTTCACCGCGCTAGTGAATAATTTATCATGCAGTTCTGGCACTATTTAGTAGTGTAAATTTAAGCAGAAATGTCCTACTCTATTTTTCACTAATTAAAGCATCAGATGGAGACCTTGCTTTTTTTTAATGCTCATCAAGTTGCTGGGGATTGGAAGTTTTCCAGTGCCAGTATCAAGCAATCCCAACTCAGGTATTGCACTGCTAGAAGCAGAATGAAGCGCCCTCTTCTCTGCCTCAAAAATGTAGCCCAGCGCCAATCTCAGAAGAGCACACTTTATCACTTTTAACATTTCCCACACCAACTTCTGCAAGTGAGCTTGTCAGTTAGTGCCAAATTAGCCACAGCGGGATACTCCTGCCCGCTGGGTGTGGCTAACCCCTCCCTCATCGTATGGGCTGTGGGAACCCATCAAATCCTCCCGCTGTATAGGACCAACCACCCTTCTGGCCATAAGGAGTATTCATGCGCAGCCTGTCAGACTGTTAATCTGTCTCCGAATCCTTCCACTACTTCACACTGTCCTCCAAGGGAAGGGTGCGAAGATATGATAAACAAACAACACATACCCTTACATTCATTCACTCTACGCCAAGCCTCACATGGATTGTTATTGCCTGTTGATTTCATCTGTCAACACAACCCCTTATGGGTTGCCCACAGACACCTGGGGTGAATTTTAACCTTGAGCGGATTTCGGGTGGATGGAGCACTGGGCGAATGCGAAATGCACCCACTGTCAGAAATCTCAGGCCTTTTTAACTTCCTGGCCTCATCTACATGCCGCTGGTAAGCTGCCCGCCTGAAATGGGCGGAAAGCGGCAGCTGGCTGGCGGGCAGGAGAGGAAGATCAGGTGGTCTGGAGGCTGTCGGCATTAAGGGATGGCTCACAAGCATGCAGGTAAGTTGGGGGGTGGGGGATGTTTGGCATGATCTCGTGGTTGAGGAGGGGGTACCCGGGATAGGGGAGGCCCAGACGTTCCTTATGGAGAAAAAAAATCATTATTGTGGACTTATACACTTATGACACTGCATCATTGAGAAAAAGCATTTGTTCTAGTATTATTAGTGACTGATCTTTGCTGGGGTTAAAAAGTGCTGATTATATTTATGAAGAAAATCTAATGTTTTATTTTAATAGTCCTTTAACTAGCACTAAAGTGGCTTAACATTGCTTTGAAGAAAATGTTTACTACTCCTAAACAAATTCTTTGCTACATATTAGCAAATCTCATAGTTTGGATAAAAACAAATTGTTGATCTGATAAAGAGTCTACACCCAAAGCATTTACCTGTCTTTTCTCTTTACAGATGTTGACTGACCTGCTGTATATTTCTGGCATTTTTGATTTATCTGTTTTTATTTCAGATTACCAGCATTTGCAATTTTTCCCTCTTCTTGTACTCTAGTTATTGCTTTTCCCCATGTTTTCCTAAGTCATTACCATTTAGTATTTTTTTCACCACATTTAGCACTGCAATGAAATCAGGGCAAGAGATAGGAAGTGTATAAGGTAATCTATCTACAGGAAGGTGGGAGCCATTATTGTGAGGTTTTTTTTCTGCTTCTTCATTTTAACACTGCATTTTTCTGAAAACAAGAGCTCTTAAAAATGTTGAAAAATTACTTGATTCTGTGACATACAAACTATGATTTCTTCAGAAAGTTGACAGCAGTAAAGTTAGCTAAGATTAGTGTTTGATTAAAACTTACACAGTTTTGTTTTCTAAATAGATTTCACATTATTGGAGTGCACCTAAATGAGACATGTATTTAGTGTATTAGCTATCTAAAACCCCATTTAAAAAAGTTTAAAAGCTGGAAGTAGGTAATGAATTATTCAAGAGATTATTGCTTCTACACATCTAAAATCAATAGTGTGAAAGCTACTGAAGAAGGGGAGGGGACTCCCCCAGTCTTTGGATATTGTCCTTTGAACATCTACTACAGGAAGAACTCCTGACCCCATTATAGATTCCTTTTTGACAAATGTTGGCATATATGAACACTACACAATACATTGCCAGAAAAGGTGTCTTGAACTAAGCATACCGATGTGTTAGTCCATTTATGTCAAAATAGGTTAATGCCTCTGTTAAGGCTTTCATACAAGCACGCTAAGCATTCACGCTGTGACATTTCACAGTGTAATGTCTGGGCTATATTAACACACATGCATCGAGCTATGTGAATTATCTCATTAATGAAATACAAGTTGAATAATGTAACTATTTTGTCAAAAATGTGTGTGGACCAAGATTTCTACATAAAATAAATAAATAGTGGTACTTTACAGTTTTATGTTTGAAGGCCATATGAACATTCAGTTGATGCCATTTAAATGAACACCTGAAAAGTACACATTTCTGTTTAGTGAATAAAAATTCATAATCTAAAACATTTTCTAGCTACTGACTGCAGTCACTGTATTCTGTCTTATTAACTGAATAATATTAATTGTCTATTGCTGTTAGATGGAAAGAGGGTGAATTTCCATGGGGGTTGTCCCGCTGCAAAGTTGACAGAAGAGTTGTGGCAACCCTAGAAAATCGGCATAAATGGCATTAATACCATTTTTCCAGGGCTTCCTCGGCTCTTCCGCTGAAGTTACGGCAGATGATCAGAAGAAACCCCCATGGAAATTCACCATCATAATTTCTGCTTACATTACAGATTTTGCCAGCTCAAATTGTACACAATTACCTATTTGTCTAGCAATCTAGTAAATTACAGCAAGTTGAAGTCACTAAGTGTTGAACACTTAGCATTTCAGATAATCTTCCATTGCAATTAGACGAATGTAATAAATTATGTGACAGAAATTTGCTACTAAATATTTTGCTGTCAATTTTTTTCAAAATTGTCCAGCAGGGAGAAATAATGGGGAATGGAATACCTCCTATTTCAGGCATCCAGTCATCCAGTGTCAGCATGAAACACTCATTGGCCAGGTATAGCACAACCAGCTGCAAAGTAAATCTCCCTCTACATTGCATCAGTAATGTGACACAGCATCAAGTACCCCTGGATCACTAGCATCACAACCCTATTTCCCCACCAGCCTTCTTTGTGGCCTATCTGAATGAGATTGGTAATTTAGGGGCAGTTTTGTGCAGTCGGCCTAAATTTACTATGAATTCAGTTGAGACTGCCAAGACATATTTCACATAGCACCCTTACAACTAACAAAGTCGGGAGACGTTCATCCAATCATTGTGAGCTTGATTTGAACCCAGGTCGTGCAGGCAAAAAGGACAGGATAGTAACCAACTGAGCAACCCTCTCCCCAGCTATGACTTCCTAATAATTAAATGCCACATAAAATGAGCTTCCAGAGCCAGCATGCCACAATGGACATGACGGTGTTGTTTACATGATACATAAACATTGGAAATTGAATCAAATGGGATGCTCTATGGTTTTTAGTGGACACTTTGAATTACAAACTAGATTTTAATAAATTTACATTGGCTCAATAAGTCCAAAGGAGAATACAGAGTTAATTTACATGATCAATAATAATTTGATAAAATATGTATCAATCACACAGCTCCTTGGGACTAGTATCAGCATAATTACCATTAAACCAACATCTGTTCAAATTTACACGCAAATACTAAAAAATCAATTTATTTTAGTATTGTTTCCCTCAATGACCTTAGGTTCTGATATCAATGTACTTTTCACAACATTAATACCCGATTAAGAACACAAGCATGTCAGTACTGTATTGTTTCCTTTTGTGCGCTCAGTGATGAAAGGTTTACTATTCCTGAAATGTGCTGAGTGGTACAGCATTCAAATAAGTATGAGTGAATAGCCTATGAGTGGCGGCTGTAGTTCTGTTCAATGTCACCGCAGCCACGTGCATCAAAGCTGAAACTGTTCCAGATGTGCAACATATCTAACGAGTTGTTGGGGACTAATTTTAAAATTTGGAGCAGGGTTAAGACATAACTCATGCCAAAAAAAAAGGAGGCAGGGGAAACATAGTGGTTGTGCCCAGAAACTGATATAACTTTCAGTCCAGAGATGATTTAAATTTATTTCCAGTAATTCCACATCAAAATAAGAAACCCCTCCAAGTGTGCAGAAAAGAAAACTATTTTATTTTTCTCATTAACCAAGTCACAGGGGAGGGGGAGGCTTTTTGTCCTGATACCAAGTTCACCCCTAATTAAAAATATACTTACATGTATCATCAGTCATTGGAAAAATCTATCTTTAGAAGTACTTCTAGAAATTTAAAACAAGAATAAAAAATTGATTCCTGGTTTTAGTCCATTATAGGTTCAGAGGGCTATTGATTGACCTACATTAAATTTGAGAATTCATTGTAGAAAGATACTGCAAAACGCCTTTAATGCAGAGAGATGGATAACAGTAACTGGCTGTGGTTTCTGTACTAATCTGATTTATTATTTTGCTATCAGTACTGTTTAAAATGGAATTTAGAAAGAGAGGTAACCAGCAGGACTTTGGTAAAACATAATGGTGGGGCAGGTTGCACTGCCTTTGCATTTGAGTCTACTTGGGCACCAAGAGGGAAGATTCCCTCTGCTCATGTAAACATAGTGGGAGAAATTCTAGTCAAATTACAAAAGCATTCTAAAAGAGAATTTCATGATTTTGCTAGAAATACCGACCCGAGGAAACCTCCAAACTGTTTTTACAATGTTGATAACACGTAACACAAAAGAACCAACATCATGGAAAAGGGGGCTAGGAGACTTATACAATGGAACATCACAAACAAAAACCACCACACATTTTAACTGCCCTAGTTTACCTTTAAAATATTTTTTCAGTACTTTCCAACTGTAGGAGAGCAAAAATTTGCCAGATACTCATTTCCTATTCAACCTTGTCACCAACCCTTTCATTGCAACACCATTATAACTATTACTGCTTTGCTCATTTAATAAAAAAACTCTGCACCCACTTTAACTTATCCTTTGTTTTTCTGGTAAATAAATGGTGTCACAAAAGGGTTTTGTTTCCCACAGCTGTCCTTTTAATGAGTTAATGGTCATAATAATGCGTATTTTAATCCACTGTTCCTTCAAGTCGCGCTGACAGGACTGAGGAGCAGAGGAGCATAGCAACACGAGCAGGCAGGGTTCAAGAGTGGTCAAGAGCATTACAATATTGCAGCTAAGACTGGAGAGCACAATAACTCACACATGGAGCACTGGGAAAAGCTCATATTGTATGCCTGAGCCTTTAATCAAATATCCAATAGGGCTCACTGGATAGCAGAGAAGAGGATAAAAAAAGAAGGGTGGCAATTTTGGTTAAAGGAACAATTACAGCTATAAGGAGGGATGTTATGTTAGAAGGATCATCAAATGAGGAAGTAGTATGGGTTGAGCTAAGGAACAAAAAAGTCACACTACTGGGAGTGTACTATAGACCCTCAAACAGTCAGAGGGAGATAGAAGAGCAAATATATAGGCAAATTTCTGAGCAGTGCAAAAACAGTAGGGCAGTAATAGTAGGGGATTTGAACTACCCTAATAACTGGGACACAAACAGTGTGAAGGGTATAGAGGGTGCAAAATTCTTAAATTGCATTCAGGAGAACTTTTTTAGCCAGTACTTAGCAAGCCCAACAAGAGAGGGGGCAGTTCTGAATTTAGTTGTAGGTAATGAGGCTGGGCAGGTGAAAGGAGTATCAGTGGGAGAGCATTTTGGTGGTAGTGATCATAATTCAGTTAGTTTTAGCATAGTTATGGAAAAGGACAAAGATAGAACAGGAGTTAAAGTTCTCAACTGGGGAAAGGCCAATTTTACTAAGCTAAGACGTGATTTAGCAAAAGTGGACTGGAAACAGCTACTTGAAGGTAAATCAATGTCAGAGCAGTGGGAGGCATTCAAGGGGAAGAGTCATAGGGTGCAGAGTAAACATGTTCCCACAAAGAAAAAGAGTGGGGCTGACAAATCTAGAGCTCCCTGGATGTCAAGGAGCATACAGGGTAAGATAAAGCAAAAAAGGGAAGCTTATGTCAGACACCAAGAACTCAATACTACAGAAAGCCTAGAGGAGTATAAAAAGTGCAGGGGTGAAATTAAAAAGGAAAATTAGGAAAGCAAAGAGTGGGCATGAAAAAATATTGGCAAGTAAAATCAAGGAAAACCCAAAGATGTTTTATAAATACATTAAGAGCAAGAGGATAACTAAGGAAAGAATAGGGCCTATTATAGACCAAAAAGGTAACCTATGTGTGGAGGCGGAAGATGTTGGTATGTTTCTTAATGAATGCTTTGCGTCTGTCTTCACAAAAGAGAGGGACGATGCAGACATTGTAGTTAAGGAGGAGGAGTGTGAAATATTGGATGGGATAAACATAGTGAGAGTGGAAGTAGTAAGGAGATTGGCATCTTTGAAAATGGATAAATTACCAGGGCCGGATGAATTGTATCCCAGGCTGTTAAAAGAAGCAAGGGAGGAAATAGCGGAGACTCTAACCATCATTTTCCAATCCTCACTGGATACAGGCGTGGAGCCGGAGCTTTGGAGGACTGCTAACGTTGTACCATTGTTTAAAAAGGGAGCGAGAGATAGACCAAGTAATTACAGGCCAGTCAGTCTAACCTCAGTGGTGGGCAAATTATCAGAATCAATTCTGAGGGATAGGATAAGCCGTCACTTCAAAAGGCACAAAGTAATCAAGGACAGTCAGCATGTATTTGTTAAGGTAAGGTTGTGCCTGACTAACTTGATTGAATTTTTTGAGGAGGTAGCAAGGAGGGTCGATGAGGATAATGCATTTGATGTAGTCTACATGGATTTTAGCAAGGCTTTTGACAAAGTCCCACGTGGCAGACTGGTCAAAAAAGTACAAGCCCACAAAATCCAAGGGAGAGTGGCATATTGGATCCAAAATTGGCTCAGTGGCAGGAAGCAAAGGGTAATGGTCGATGGGTGTTTTTGTGACTGGAAGGCTGTTTCCAGTAGGGTTCCGCAGGGCTCAGTACTAGGACCCTTGCTTTTTGTGATATATGTTAATGATTTGGACTTAAATGTAGGGGGCACGATTAAGAAGTTTGCAGATGATACAAGAATTGGCCGTGTGGTTGATAGTGAGGAGGAAAGCTGTAGACTGCAGGAAGTTATCAACGGATTGGTCAGGTGGGCAGAAAAGTGGCAAATGGAATTCAATCTGGAGAAGTGTGAGGTAATGCATTTGGGGAGGGCAAACAAGGCAAGGGAGTACACAATAAATGGGACGATACTGAAAGGTGTAGAGGAAGTGAGGGACCTTGGAGTGCATGTCCACAGATCCCTGAAGGTAGCAGGACAGGTAGATAAGGTGGTTAAGAAGGCATATGGAATGCTTTCCTTTATTAGCCGAGGCATAGAATATAAGAACAGGGAGGTTATGCTGGAACTGTATAAAACACTGGTTAGGCCACAGCTTGAGTACTGTGTACAGTTCTGGTCACCACATTACAGGAAGGATGTAATTGCATTAGAGAGGGTACAGAGGAGATTTACAAGGATGTTGCCAGGACTGGAGAATTTTAGATATGAGGAAAGAGTGGATAGGCTGGGGTTGCTTTCTTTGGAACAGAGGAGGCTGAGGGGTGATTTAATTGAGGTGTACAAAATTATGAGGGGCCTAGATAGAGTATATTGGAAGGACCTATTTCCCTTCGCAGAGAGGTCAATAACTAGGGGGCATAGATTTAAAGTGATTGGTAGAAGGATTAGAGGGGAGCTGAGGAAAAAAATTTTCACCCACAGGGTGGTGGGGGTTTGGAACTCACTGCCTGAAAGGGTGATAGGGGAAGAAACCCTCAACTCATTTAAAAAGTACCTGGATGTGCACCTGAAGTGCTGTGACCTACAAGGTTACGGACCAAGTGCTGGAAAGTGGGATTAGGCTGGGTGGCTCATTTTTGGCTGGCTTGGACACGATGGGCCGAATATCCACCTTCTGTGTCGTAAATTTCCTATGATTCTATGATTCAGTGAGAACCCAGACTGATTTATTTCCTTTGCCTAGCCCAGAGGTACTAAAGTCATTTGTAGCACTCCTAATGGCCATCCTGGCAAAGATCAGCTAACTCATCACACAATGGGGACCAAATCCAGGATCTTCTAGTCTGTATGGCTTAGTACTGCACCATATGGTGTCTTTATCTACTATGCCATCAGGGGAATAATGTTTCATATGGTTTTGTTATTACACAGGAAGCTAAATGCCAGAGTATATTTCGTGCTTTGGGCATTTTTTGCATATCATTTGTTGTAAGAGAGACTGGGATGGTTCTTTTTCAAAGCAGAAGCAGCCAAATCCTGCAGATTTAGAACCTGCTATGGATATTTCCAATTTTGGTTCCAGCTATTTCACCTTGTCCAGGACAGTAGAATCAGAAGACATTGCCTACGCTTAAAGTGGGGTAAATTCAAAACAAATCTGTGGAAGCAATGGCCTGGATTTTCACTACCAGCCGTAGACGTCCTTACAATTTTGACGTTAGGGTATGTTTAAATTTTTTTAGCAGGTTTCCTACCTGACAGCCAGCAAGATTGACAGGCTGGCTGCCTGTTGGACGGGAAAGCAGCAGGGAGCAGATAGGAGGTAAGTCTGACAACGGGGGTTTGGGGCTGGACTTCGAGGAGGGGGGGGTCGGTCATCGGGTGGGGGGGGGGGGTGACATCAGGGAAGGGGTCAGTCATCGGGGTGAGTCGATCATCGGGGGGTGTGACATGGGGGGTAGGTCATTGGGGGTCAATTATCGGGGGGTCGGTCATCGGGGGGGTGACATCAATGGGGAGGTCAGTCATTGGGGGGTCCATCATCAGGGGGGTCAATCATCAAGGGGGGTTGGTCATTGGGGGGGGGTCACAGACATCAGGCAAGGGTCAGACATGAGGAGCGGCCGTCGATCGATCTGGGGGGGTCGGACGTGGTCGGGGGGGGTGGGGTGGTGGGAGTCGGCCGATCGCGTGTGTGGGATCGTGGCAGGTAAGCTTGTTGGGCCTGGAGGAAATACTCCAGCTCTTCCTGGTCCACAAGCAGTGCAATAAAGGCAATTACCTGTTGATCCGGGCCTTCTCGCCTCCTCTTACGTGGCGAGTATCGGAAGGCCTGGGAATCCCGGCCCCCAGGAGTTAAAAATAAAAAAGCATTAAAATCGAGGCCCACAGCCTCCTTAAAAGATTCCACTGTCCGACCCTCCTTCTGAGAACGGGTTGGTCGCCCTCCCCCTGACCCACCTCCATTAAAACCAGAAGTGGGCGGGTTGGAGGTGGGTTGCGGTCGGGTTTTACAATTTTTACCTTCCCACACACCCCCAACCCACCCGTCCTTGGGGTGTAAAATTACCCCCAAATATCTCAGTGAATGAGTGGATACCTATGGAACAGACTCACTAGGGAGATGGTGGGAGCAGTTAGTATTGATTAATTTAAATGCAAATTACATAGACTTATTTCAGAAAATAACACTTTGGGATGCAGTTTATGAGTAATTTGAGACATGATATGTGGTAATTGTAGCATGCTTGGGAGGAATAGGCTGACTTTGGACCTATGGTTCCCAAAGCTCTCCACCACTGGAGATCTTCTCATATCATTTTTGGGCCCGTTGTAGACTAATTGATAGAGATTGATTACTATGATTAGTCAACAACTCCATTATCATTGTATCATGCGACTACCAGGATGGTGGTAAGTGAACTAGATGGACCTTGGTCTTTCTCATCTAGTAATTCTTATGTTCCTATGACTGGTGCCAGGGAGACCTGGGGTTCCACGAATGGGATTTCTCTTCTGGCTTTAGCAGGCTTGGGGATCAGTTAGAGGGAACCATGAGACAAGGCTTTACTGATCTCATTGGTGCTATTAGGACTGCTGTCTAGCGGGCCAATGGTCATGGTGAAGCAGGGTACAACAGCAGAGGTATGGCTGGAATGGGCACCATTGATGGTGTTGTCTCTCAGGACTCGCAACACATCCAGACCCTTCAGCCAGCACCTTGTGCCTTGTGGCAGAGAGCACACAGGGCTAGGCTGTCTCAAGTGGTTTGTACGCACGCAGAGCATCCAGCCTCATGTACTGCTAGCATCTAGAAGAAGCAGAAGGCTAAGGTTTTCCTTGTTTTCAAATCCTTCCTTGGCCTTGCTGCTCCCTATCTCTGTGACCTCCTCCAGCCCTACAACCCTCCGAGATCTCTGCGCTCCTCCAATTCTGGCCTCTTGCACATACCCGATTTTCATCACTCCACCATTGGCAGCCATGCCTTCAGCTTCCTAAGCCCTGAGCTCTGGAATTCCCTCCCTAAACCTTACTGCTTCTCTACCTTTCTTTCCTCCTTTAAGACACTCCTTAAATCCCACCTCTTTGACCAAGCTTTTGGTCACCTGTCCTAATATCTCCTTATGTGGCCCGGTGTCAAATTTTGTTTGATAACGCTCCTGTGAAGCGACTTGGGAGATTTTACTATGTTAAAGGTGCTATATAAATGCAAGTTGTTGTCGTTGTGGTTAAGAGCATGTTCATCACGCACTTCCACCAACGGAAAGTACCAAGGAACCACACACTAGGTGCTCATACACATAACATGGTTAGACATTAAAAATCTGGTTTTATTAAAGCTGGTTCAGCATAGAGCGTTCTTATAAACATATTTAATTGTGGCATGAATGTGGTATGCATGAGTTTCCCAGAAGATTTAAGACACTGTTGGTAAAGGCATATTTGTGGAGGACATGAAAAGATCTAGACAGTTTATGCAGTGGTCACATTTCCAAGTTAGGAGAAGAGGTTCTGCATCAAAGCTTGCCAAATGGCTCTTGCTGATGGCAAGTTTGCTCTGCAGCCTATTCAAGTCCTCCTGCTCCTCTTTGTGGTCCCTTTGAAGCACCTGGAAGCAGTCCTCCTCTGGGAACTCCTTGATGACACCTTTTTTCAGGGTGAAATTGTGCAGCATGCAGCTAAATGACAATCTTGGAAACCTTAGCCAGGCTCTACTGCAGGACACCCTATATCTATCCAGGCACCGGATGCACTGCTTCAACATAACATTATTAGTACAAATTTGAAAGCAAATAACTTTTTGAATTATCCTATCATTAGCAAGGCGGGGAAGCTGGGTGGGGGGGCATGCCATTGATATTCAGGTGTACTTGTCAGATCATGTGCCCTCACAACTTGTGAGCCTAGGAATACATTAGTTTGGTCCCACAACTTATGCCTATAAGTTGTGGGACCAAACTAATGTATTCCTAGGCTCAGCTGACAGTCCTCATTTTGATAAGCACAAAAGAAAAATCACCAAAAGTATGAATTAAAAGAAGAGGAAAGGTATGTTTACTAATACAGACTGTTCAATTAATCGGTTCAGGAAACAAATCACATTGAAAGCCAATGGATGCATGAATCTAGAGCTAGAGGTGGTGAAAAATTATAGGACACACATGTCCTGAAATCAAGATGAGCAATTCGTTTAACATTTTTTTTAGATATGTATATTGGAAGGGGGAATTTCAGTGCTCTGAATATATTATAACTATTTCAAATAAGTAAAACTATTCAAAAATTTTTACATGTATAGTTTAGGAACTTGTCGTTAGTGGTAGTGGAGATGACATTTGGATAAATTATTTCCTTGTTTTGTGAGTTAATATTGCTCGATGAAAGTGTAGTACTATTTACTGATTTAGCAATGAAAACATGGCACTTGCACAAAGTCAGAAATAATATGTTTTCATGATTTCAAATTTCCCATGGTAGTTGTTACATAAAATTATTGGTGCAGTGAAGGGGTCCGCTCTGAATTATGCATTGAGATAGGGAAAATGGAGCAATCTGGCAGAAGCATCAGAGCAAGTAAGCGACAAATCATTACGTCATATTGACAAATTCAGTCCTAAATCTCTGAGCGGCATCACGCCCCTTGGCCATTAGGCAGAGAAAGTGCAGTTAATCAATAAATGTTATAGTCCCGCAGTCCAGTGCTCCTGGTAATTAGATGGCAATGCATCAGAGAACATATGGGTATGGTAAAAATAGCTCGCAGGTTGAGAACTGAGGAAACTTCCAAGGAGTTTTTAGAAATATTAATTTAGACTAAGGATGGATCAAACTAACCTCAGTTTTGGACTACTTCTACTGACATAAACGTATCAATTAATTAACAGACTAGATTTGGTAGTTTACTTAAAACAGAAGAAAAAAACGCCCTTTCTTAATTGTGAGCATTTCTGATTTATTTTTGCTGAATGCATGGTAATCACGCATAATGGCTTGGATTCTCCCCCTGTTGTCAGGTTTACAGTGCGTTGGTTCTAATGCACATCAATGTGAAACCACCACTAACCAGCTGGAATTTCTTTCCACAATCTTCATTAGCCAAGCAGGGCAGTTTAGAGGCCAGAAAACTGCCTTTCACTGGGACGAAGCGAAATACAGTTCTGGTGCAACATTTAAAAGGCTGCAGCCAGTTATAAATCAACCAGGAAGGTGGCAGAAGGAACGGCATCCTTGGGAATGTCAGCAGCTGGAGGGCCTCCATGTTTTACACTGCATCCATGGAGGTGCTGCTGGCAGAAGTGAGGAACAGGAGGGACTGTCTGATTGGCACTGAGGGCAGGAGGCCCCACAAAAGAGTGGTGCAGGCTGTCAGGAGGGAGTGGCAGAGGCAGTTAGTGCAACCTCCATCACCCCAAGACAGCTTGATCACATAGAGTTATGAGTTTATTTCTGTGTATGCTTTCAACTTTTGGGAGTTGGATGATGGCAGGGGAACTGTATACTTCTGCCTAATGAAGGACCTTGGCAGAAGCCTTGGAAAGTGAGGAACTTTGCGAGGATGTGTGGGGGGTGGAGGTAGGTGTAAAATTATTTTATTTAGTGAACCGACCTTTATTTATTGAAAGTTTTGGGCTGTCAGTTGTGCTCTCCTTGATCTGGTAGCTGGCTGTGGGCTCATCTGTTCCACTTCCTCTCCTTCTTATGCACTCTTCTCATATTATGGTGATGCTTAAGTAAGACCTACTTGGTCTGCAGACCCTGGTGAGTGAATGTCTATAGGTGTGGAAGAGACCTTTGATGGTGCCTGATTCCAAACCTCCGATCTAGCCTCTTCCATGTCTTCATCCTCCTCCTCGTTATAAGATCAAAATAAAGGTTTCCCCATTGACAAATCCGTGTCTAAAGAGCAAAGCAGTACTTTGAGCAGAGCTGAGTAAAAGTAGTGCCAAAAGGCCTGACTCAATCCTTAAAGTAGTAAAAAGGTCGCTATGCAGACAAAGCAAATCCAATCTTCAGTAGCAGCAAACAAGTCGCAGCTTCATCGATGTTGTATCCACCTCAGGGATACGTTACAGCAGCTCTTACCACCGCTGATTATTTGGGGTACATTTGGGGTGGAAATGGAGAGGAATGGGGTGGAAGGGTTAGTCATGCCACTTGATTTCATTGAAATGTAGCTTCTGGCGGGCCTAAAAGGGAACTGGCAATCTTCTGGAAGGAAAAGGCCAGTGCAGTTTTTCTGTGGCGGGTTTGAGGCGGTATCCTTTAAGAACACATTTTACTCTTTACCACCCCCAAACCTCCCCAAAATGAACGCTAATTCAGAGGAGAATCCAAGCCAATGGCTCCACATTCCAATTATTCAGGAAGGAGAACCCAATAGCATGGTCAGCAATCCTAGTTTATTGACCAAAACACAAAGATATGAGGTGGTAGAAGTTCTCCCCTTACAAAGTACTTTGCTCATGTGCTTTTCCTTTAGTTTTGCCGTACAAATCTCTATAGTTCATGTGTTAAAATGTAGCTTAGGGGGCTTTCTAGCAAAAATGAATGGTTGCACAGTACTTTAAGAAAGGTTTTGGAGCCATAATTGTTGTATTAGAATGATGATTGACTCCAAGGATTAAATTACAAGGAGAGATCACACAAATTAAGGTTGTATTCCCTGGAATTTAGAAGATTAAGGGGTGATTTTGATTGAAGTTTTCAAGATATTAAGGGGAAGTGATAGGATAGATAGAGAGAAACTATTTCTGCTGGTTGGGGAGTCTAGGACTAGGAGACATAGCCTAAAAATTAGAGCCAAGACTTTCAGGAGTGAATTTAGGAAACACTTCTACACGCAAAGAGTGGCAGAAGTTTGGAACTCTCTTCCGCAAACAACAGCTGATGCTAACTCAATTGTTAATTTTAAATCTGAGATTGATAGATTTTTGTTAACCAAAGGTATTAAGGGATATGGGGCTATGGCGGGTATATGGAGTTAGGTCACAGATCAGTCATGATTTCACTGAATGGCGGAACAGGCTCAAGGGGCTAAATGGCCTACTCCTGATCCTATGTTCCTGTATACTGTCCAACTTTCACCTTCGCTCAGTATTATCCTTGTGTTGGATAATATACGACAATAAAACCTGATAAAAGGCTTTAAATTGCTATCCAATGGCCATCTAAGACCAACCTGTTCTCCTCACTCTCCAAAAAATCAAGTTCTGAGACACTGCACATGGCATGTGGCAATTTGAAACTCCCAGGTAGTGGTAGGAATATTCCACTTTGATTCACAAATCCATAATTTAACTTGAAATCATATACTTAGTTACATTCTGACAAAAATTAATGCAAGGGTGCTAAAATATCAATTTAGCAGAGCTATGGAAAAAACAGCATGTAGTCAACTCTGCAAGTGTCACACCAACCTTTGAGTATAAAGTGGATGAGAATACTAGATAATCATCTGGCTAACAATAGTGAGTAATATTGAGGTTGACATATGTTTTTAGTAAGTCAGATTTTATCATTTTTGAAGAATATGCTGTCATTTCTACAAATCTAACATTTTAATGATGGACGATGCACTCAGCAACAGTTCAACATTGTAAACACAGACTGAAAATCCAGAGTTCAAATATCTGCTTCTGCTAACATTTTTCACCCAAGCTCCCTCTGGACGGGGAGTTACCAATTTTGGCCAGTTCATTAATTGCAGCACAGCCCCCGTAGCTTTCCCAGTATGGAGTGCATTATTTGAATGTGAGAAACAAATGGAGGGAATAAGAGTAAAAATATGAGCACACAAAAATATTTATTTGTTCCTTAGCAGTGCGGCTAGCTAGTACAAAGGGCTGGAAATCAGCAATAGTGTAGGTTCAACATGGCTAAAAGCAAATGGCATATATTTAAGAAACAATGTATGGAATACCTAAACTAAATAATGCTTTGACCAGAATAATGAGTGGGCATGAATAATCATCTTGATAAACATAATCTATCACTTGAATGTCAGTTAAAACTACATAAAGTGACCATACAGTAAAATGAGCAAGCAAACCTTAGTTTCAAGTGGTTTCATTGACTAATACAGCCAAGGACTATAAACAATGGTAAAGATAGAAGACATCCTTTGCTTTGTATTGGCTGAACAAAATATACTCTGTGAATATATATCCATCTATTAATTGATATTATAATAATGGTGAGGCCAATTGTAACCATACTGTGGTCAGTTAAAATCACCCAGGTTACTTACCTGCACTGGAGCTGCTGGGAGCTGACTGGTTGTGAGATTCCTATCCTGAGCAGGTGGCAAGGACACCCGCCCAAAGCTGGCAGAGTCCACTTTAATAAGTGCATGTCGGGTCCTGATGATATCACCAGGACCTGACTGCAAATTTAACTAGGCAGCCTGAGCGGGAAGTGGCACCAAGTTTCCTGCCTGGCCAATTCTGCAAGGAAGAAGATCAGGGCCAGAAGAGGCCCAAAAAGGTAAATTTTTAAAACTTTTTTTTTACTTTCCCTGTGGGGCCCACAGGAGCACTCCACAATATTGCCTGTTTTAGGCGGCCGCCCCAAATGCCTGAAAATTGTCCCAGGCCTTGAGACGCCAGGCATAGCCCTGCAAAATTGATCACTTTTTGCCCTTAATTTCTGCCTGTAAAATGGGCACTACAATGGCCAATTTCTACCCCATTATCAGGTGAAGGGAGTTTCTGGCAACAATGAGAGGGCTACAGTGAAAACCAGAATGGTGAGAAAGAACTCCTCAAAGCTCCCATGGAAGATAATAAATGATCTGTGTTCACTTTACATCCAGGGTTTATTAGAACAGATAGTAATGACTGGATATTCTCGTTTGCAAAATAATGCCACTCGGGTAAACAGAACAAAATGAACGGTAACAAGAAAGGCCAACCAGCAAATATCTGCTCACGTTACAATTTTTATCACATAGGTTTAGCCTGAAAAAAGCAAGTTGTATTTATTGAAAGCAACTTTGATGCACGTAACGATATATGTTATATATTTTCCTATTTGTTTCCAGGGAGTAACATTTATGGCTGTTTCTCATATAGGCAAACGTTTTGTTTTCAGCCACATTACCTTCCTATATAAAGAGTTATGTAAATATGGAGATAATTTTTTTTCAAATCTATGTGTATAAGTAGGCTCATGAAGGGTCGAAAAGAAAATATCTACTAGCTAAGGAGATGTTGAATTTTATTCTCAAGTCTATTTTGTTACCATACTAAGAATGTTTTGAATCAGGCTTGTTTACATCTTAAAATTTAGGGTTGAAAATAGATTTGAAATGCACCCATTGAAGACACTTCTTTGTTGACACATGTGTATATCACCAGTGGCACCATTTATAATTTGGCATCGATTGCTATTGTGCTGCTTTCTTGCACAGTAACAGTTACTTGATATGAACCAGAACAAACGATATGATCACAATGAACAAGCAAAGGCTGACAGCCCATATGTTATAACACTGTTAGCAAGTCTCTTTAAATAAACTCAAAAGGCAAACAGTGTCAATGAGTGTAACCGTCCTTGTGTAGTCTGCCAGTGCCTGAACTCTGGTATGAACCAAATGAGAGACATAGAGTGATATCACATAATTCAACAGACACTAGACTGGAGAGTCTATTTTTAAATAAAAGTAATGAGTAAAGTTCCTTGCAAATATACAAATCAGTTTCTCTGCTTAATGTTATTGTGCTTTCCAGTATTAGTGTGAGACACTTGGATAGGAAATATGCTAACATTTGTCGATGATGACTCTTTAGTGTTGAAATAATATATCTAAGAAAGTATAGGAACTATGAAAAATTAACCATCAAACATTCAAACTCTGAAGAAAACAGACAATGGACTAAGTATGTAATATCTAAATAAGGCAGACAACTTAATCCTCTGAGTACTCAAAGAAAAATGTGCAGAATACTTCAAAGTTTCTGGTGCTGATGTTGCTCCATGATTCAGCTAACAAGAAACTGTTTTTTAAGGTCGGATGACTAGAAATACAACCAAGACCATTGGAAGGTGGGGGTGATGGTGTCTCTATTCCAGAACCAATTTGGCAGTGTAAAAAACCCTTTGTTACTGATATAATGAATATCACCCCTCTGGTGCTGTGCAATGCTACTGCCTATTTGGACACTAAGGGGGTGGATTTTCTCCCCAAGCGGACTAAGGGTGGCTGGCTGGCACAGTGGAGGAAACGGATGTGGCAGAACAGGCTGAATGGATGGTCTCAATCTTAGTGAGAAAGAAGTCCATGAGCTCCTCGCACTTGTTGTAGGTGAGGGTAGAGAGGGCAGGGGAGAAAGGTTTAAGAAGATGGTTGGTAGTGGAGTTTAAAACCTGTTTAAAATGAGGACAAAGGAAATCCATCCCCCCCCACCTCCCACCCCCTGATAGTCTGTTAAACTGCCGGTGGTGGGACCTACATACTATCTAACCTCCAACAGCCCTACAACCCTCCTAGAGCCCTTTGCTCCTCCAATTCTAGTGTGTTGCATCCCAGATTTTCATTGCTCCACCATTGTCCACCTCTCTACCTCTTTCTCCTCCTTTAAGACACTCCTTAAAACCTACCTCTTTGACCAAGCTTTTGATCACCTGACCTAATATCTCCTTATGTGGTTCAGTGTCAAATTTTGTTTGATAACACTCCTGTGAAGCACCTTGGGATGTTTTACTACGTTAAAGGTGCTACATAAATGCAAGTTGTTGTTGTTGTTGTTGTTGTTGTTGTTGAATGACCACAGTGAAACATTTCACTACTGCAAAATGGTCTATCTAATGGTTCCTCTAAGAAATAATCAAAATGTTTCCAATTCTGATTAGACTTACATTGTCAGACAGTTCTCAGAAGTGACCCCGTGGTCCCTTTATAGTGGAGTAAATATTTATTGTTATTATGTTGAATTGAAACCAAGAAATTTTTATATTTTATTAAATAATGAACTACTGTATTATCAGACTTAGTACATACTAAAACAATTTTATTACATTTTGTGCTCAGCATGACTAATGTATGCTGGCACAAAATATATTCTGCAGCAACTGTTGACAGTAAATGTGGAATTATGCCAGCACTGTATTTAAACTCAGTTCCATTCCAATAATTTTCACTGGCACCAGTAATCATGGCTATGGTTTATTAAATGTGCTGGTGGGATTCTGGATAGTCAGTCCTCTCTGTGCCCCAGAGTGTCCTTTAATTTATCAACCTGTTGGTGCAGATTGGTGTCTTTGGCCTCAAACCATAAACCAAACCATAGGAGGCATAATTAAAGTCCATTACCAGAAATGACAGAGTTAAAACAAAATTTCCTGTCCCAGAAGAGGTGAGTCCGAAATAGAACTATGTCTGTTAAAAAAACCCATTAAAAAGCTATTGTAAATTATTTTAATTTGAGAGTAATTTAAGATGAGCAGCGAACAGCATTAAGAACTCAGACGTATCTAGTGGAGCCATTTTGAACTACTTGGGACTAGCACAATTGGCCTATGGCAGAACACTGTGGACTTGGATTCATTGATACCTTTTAAAAAAGGGACAAAATGCCTCTTGTACATGTGTATCTCCCTTTTCCTTGTGGGATCATCACGCCACAGCAAGCACAGAGTGTCAAATGTTCCTTTTCTCGTGCACTGATGATATGCCACCAGAAGCTTATTACCCATGGGTCATGGTGTCCATAGCTGGAGCCATAGTAACAAGGCTGGAGGGAGATTTTAACCCTACCCACCCAGAGGAAACCGGGCGAGTGGGCAGTTAGAATACTCCATGACACCTACCCGCCGGAAAACCACCCGGATCTCGCTGTTTCCGATTTAACGGACACTTCTGGACAGATGGCTGAGGTGCTCACACAAAGCCGTCGGGATCCTAATTCACATATGCTAATCGGGATCTGAGGACATCATTGAGTCCCCACAGCGATTTTAACTTGGGCACCGAGTGGGGAAGCTGCCGCAGCTTTCCTGCCAGGTGAAGGCCAGCGTGAGGAGGATTGGAAAGCTGAAGAGAATCTCTAGGTTAAGTCTTTTTTTGGTCTGTTGCCAAATTTTAATAAACATGGGCCTGTGATGTGCGCTGATGGCTAGCCAGTGTGGTATTGAGTCACACAGACAGGGAAGGTCACTGGTTGGATCCACAGTCTATTCTTGCCTGTGATACTCCCCATGCTAAAATAACCTGCAGGTGCTTGATGTCTCGGCTCATGCATGAAGACTGACTCCCTAGACAGAGTACAGAAGAGCTGCTGGTATTTGTGGAACTGTACTCCAGCGTAAGTTGGGGACTTCAATAGATCAAAAATTGGAAAAATAAAATTGATCCTGCAATGTATTATCTTAGGTTTACAGTCGCCATCATGTGGCAAAAAAAATATTGCAGTGACAGAAACAAATACATTTTTATTGTGTCTTTAACGTAATAAAATATCCTAAGGTACTTCTTATAGGACAGTACATGCAGTAATAGGACGGTTAGGGGAGACAAAAGATGGCACAGCTGAATAGATAGGTTTTGAGGATTCTTTTAAAAGCAGGGAGCGAAGTAGCAAGGTGACAATGTGCAGGGAGGGAGTTCCAGAGAGTGGGGCTGAGGTGGTTTCAGGCTCTGCCACCAATGGAGGAGTGGAAGGAGCAACGTGCAGAGGAGGCCAGAGTTAGAGGACTGAAGGGCAAGGACTGGGACATAAGGTAATTAGCAAAAGAATCAGAGGTTAGATAAGGAGGAGGCATTTTTTTACGCAGCAAGTTATTATGATCTGGAACACACGGCATAAAGGGTGGTGGAAGCAGATTCAATTGTAACTTTCAAAGGTAATTGGATAAATACTTGAAGGGGAGAAAATTTGCAGGGCTAAGGGGAAAGAGCAGGGGAGTGGGACTAATTGGATTGATCTTTCAAAGATCCGGCACAGGCACAATGGGCCGAATGGCCTCCTTCTACGCTGTAAGATTCTATGTGACTGAAGGGATTTGCAAAGATAGGGAGCGATGAAACCATGAAAGGGATTTGTAAACAGAAAGAAAAATTTTGAAGTCAGTGCATTTGCGGATAAGGGACCTGTGGAGTTTGCTGCGGACATGGATGATGTATGAGGGGGGCTTGGTGCAGCGCAGGATGCTTACGGCATAATTTTGGGTGAGTTGAAGTGTATGTAGCGTGGAGCTCGGAGGCTGGAGAAGAGGGCTTTGGGAAAGTGAAGGGAAAATTTCCTCTTTGTTGCACTTGAAGAATACTCAGTTCCAAGACACAGCGAAAAAGAAATGGGAGCACAGGCTCGTTGTGCCACGTCTCCTTCCCCACAATGGTTGGTCCTGGATTTTCTCAGGTCCCCCAATCTGGCGTAACTGGGCCTGCACCCACAGTAGGTGCAAGCCCAGTGTAACTATACAAATGAGGTGGGGGGGGGGGGGGGACATTTTCCGTCTCCCATCTCAGTTTTCTCTTTGTTGACTCAACAGTTGGGAGCCTGAAGAAACCTGGTGGTGGGGCTTGTACCAGGACTCTCTGCAAACTGGAGGGTCTGCAGGGGTCCTACGGGCAGGTTGAAGAAAAAAGGCCAACAGTTTTGTAAGCAGTTTGAAGAATTCCTTCTGCCAATGATGATCTCTCAGGCCTTGGGGCCCGATGGCTGCTGCTCTCTCAGACCTACACTTATGCTCCCGTTTCCTCCACTTTCCCTCGATACCAATGCTAGGGGGAGAGCCTGCGCTCGGAGTGTGCTCAGGACATAGAGGTGGCTTGGGCTGGGAACACTTACAGGCAACTCTCCCCTCCCAGGTGCAGTGAGCCTCACACATGCTGCGTCTGTTGGGCATCCAGCCGGAGCCCAGAGAGGAAAATCGGCCCTGTTGAATCTGGAGCTAACAAAAACGCAGATAAGGGTTTCAGCAGTGGTGGGGCTGATGTGGTCAAAATTGTAGAGGTGGAAGTAAGCAGTGTTGGTGATGGCTAGGACAGGGGGTTTGAAATTAAGTTCAGGGTTGGAAAGTACACCTACGGTTATGCACCATCTGGTTCAGCCCAAGTAAGCAGCCTACAGGGGCCAGACGGGTTAAAATGGAATCTTGTCTCAGGGTACAGGGTTTTTGGCAGGAGTCACAAAGGATAGAGTCTGTTTTTCCAGTGTTCATGTAAAAAAAGCTGAAATTAGGGGAAACCCACCAGTGGACAGATCAGCAGCAAGAAATGGACCAGCCCATGAAATAAGAGAGGATTGGGGGAGGGGGTGTTTTTAGCAGTGATATGGGACAGTAAAGTAGCATCAAAAGTATTGCACACCACCCGCATTGCTAAATATTTTAGTGGGGGCAAAACAACAGTTATACAACATTCACAAACAATGTTTTGTAGTGGTGTGTTAACATAATGGGTAAGAGCACATGATTCTACTGATGAAGAGGGAATTTGCAGCTCACCCCTGAACTCAGTGTTTGAAAACTTTCTCTAACAGTTGTAAGGTGAAAATATCCAGTCAAAGCCCATGTTTATGAGATAGGCTGAGACTTAGAATTAAAAAAACTTTAAGGGTGGTTCTAAAAGACCCAAAAGAAAATTCAATTAATTCATGTTGTGAAATATGTATTTTTTGTGACAGATAATTGTTACAGGCCAATGATGTCATTTAACATTGGAGTTCCCATTATAGCACCACCTAGTGGCATAACAGGCAATAGTTACATGTAAGCATTGAAATTTTAATATTGGAATTCCCATAGGAAATGTTTACAAAGCAGGTTTCAATGCACTACATAAGATTTTTAAAATATTGTAAATTATGTTGTCCTCCCACCCCAATATCTTTTTCTCAGTTGCTAACATGATTTGTCAGGAAAGATTTGTTTTTATTCCTCATACTTCCCATGGTGAACTTGTAGTTCTTACTGAAACTGCTGTTGGTGTAGCACTGTCCAGTCTCCAATGACCAGAACCTTGAACAGTTGATCACATGACATGGTGTCGGCCTGGATGACTAACTTGCTGTGCCCACAATGTCCAAACTTAACATCAAAACACTCCATAAATATCCCCTTCTGACTGTAATGTAAACAGAAGGCCTTATGACCCCAAAAACTCATCCCAAATTTCAAGTTTTGTGTAATGGCTTAAATTAAATAAAACAATACAAAAATTAAATCTTTTTACCTTTGATTTTTTTTTGGCTGCCTCCCCATTGTTGGTAAATTTTCTGTGTGGTTGTCATATGAATTTATTGTTGTGGTAAACCATGGGTACTCTAGTTCCACAGGAGCAAGGTGAAAACTACAAGTCCCATGATGCGTCGTGCACACACACACGCTGACACACCGTAATTGTCCACTGGAAGGGGATATTCCTCTACAGGGGATATTTCTTGCAGGCACCTGTAATATTAAATGATTCATTACCGGAATTAATGTATTTCTTATTTGCATGATTACATATTCAGCTGGGTTAGAAATCCAAAACAGCCTCTAGATTTTGGCTAAAACACAATCAGTCTGGTTGCTCAGAATAGCTTGTTACAAATGGGATGTTGCAGTTATTACATTTCACCAGGAAGGGGTGCTGGTGAGCTCTTATACTTTTATTGGTCACACTGTATCAAAGCAAACAAAGCAGAAAATGCAAAAGCATCAAAACTTACTGGATATTCTTGTGACTAATGATTCTTCACAATTCAGTGTAGTCATAACCAGCCACCACCTCTTGCAGACACTGCAAACAACGATGTTGTAATGGTCTGGAATGCGCTGCCTGAAAGGGTGGTGGAAGCAGATTCAATAGCAACTTTCAAAAGGGAATTGGATAAATACTTGAAGGAGAAAAATTTGCAGGGCTATGGGGAAAAAGCAGGGGTGTAGGACTAATTGGATAGTTCTTTCAAAGAGCCGGCACAGGCACAGTTGGCCGAATGGCCTCATTCTGTGCTGTATCATTCTATGATTCTAGGCGCCTGTAGGTGGTCAGCAGACCCTTTTTAAATGATCTCTCCTTCCCCCCATCATGCTTTTTGAGCACCCTCGATCGTTAATTTTTCTCTTCCCATCTTATCCCTTTGGACCAGTGCCCTTTATTTAGTTTTCTCCTCAGCTCTTGTTCCTCTCTCCTCAGGGTGCTGGGGGACTGCGTCTATTGGAGGGTACCGAGTGAAAGATGGCTCCGCAGCACAGCTACCTGATCTATTGGAGGCACTTTGAGAAACCGCCCCCCTCAGTGATGCAACTCCTGGCACAGCTGCAATGCCAGTTTGCGACTGAATGAGTGTCTTTGCTATGGAGCTATGTCCTGGGGATCATCGAGGACACCAGTGAGTGACACAGCGTGCTGTGTGGAATCTGACAGCTCCCTCTTATGTTATTGCTGTAACACTCTGTTATCCTTTTTTTGTCTTTTCTTCATCAACATTGTCTCCCCTTAACCGCTCTGATCTAGTGAATTACAGCCCTAGTTATTCAAGTTGTTCATTCTAACTATATCCTTTCATCTCAGTGAATCTGCGGTGTATCTTTTTCATGGCTTCAATATAATTTCTATAATGGAGTGTCCAAAACTGCTCAAAGTCCTTCAGCTGTGACCAAAACAATATCTTGTATAGATTCATCATCATCTGCTTGCTTTTAGATATAAAACCTAGAATCAGATTTGCTCTTTTTATGGTGCTTTCTCCTTTTTTAAATCTCTTCTTCTCACTTCTTACTTAATAAGTAACAAGTGAACTTCTTTGTCAACAAGATAAGAATCATCTCTTCAGCTGCCTCTGCTGCTCCCCCCACTTCCCCTTGCCCACCAAGTCAAACCTCTCCCAGGCTCCCACTGTCCGAGCCCTGAACTCTCTTTAGTTTCTCTCCTATCTTCCCCATGCTCTCTCTGGTTCCCTCTCCTCTGGCACTGTCTCCTTCCCTTTCAAAACTG
Organism: Heptranchias perlo; assembly: GCF_035084215.1. Classification (NCBI taxonomy): domain Eukaryota; kingdom Metazoa; phylum Chordata; class Chondrichthyes; order Hexanchiformes; family Hexanchidae; genus Heptranchias; species Heptranchias perlo. Next base: position 13,835,440 of record NC_090356.1, read on the forward strand.
ATGTCATCGCTACCCTCCTCAAAAAACCCACCCTCAAATACTCTGCCTTTGCAAACTAAATCCCATCTCCAACCTTCCTTTCCTCTCCAAAGTCCTTGAATGTGTTGTTGCCTCCCTAATCCATGCCCATCTCTCCGTACTGTCTGCTGAATCTCTCCAATCAGTTTTCCACCCCTCCCACAGCACTGAAATAGTCCAAACCAAAGTCACAACACCATTTTCTGTGACTATGGTGCATTATCCCTCCTTGTCCTGCTCAACCTTTCTGCAGCCTTTGACATGGTTGACCACATCACTCTCCTTCAAAGCTTCTCCTCCATTGTCCAGCTCGGTGGGATTGTTCTCACTTGGTTCTACTCTTCCCTGGTTGTCCATAGCCCGAACATCTCCAGCAATGGCAATTTTCCAGCCTTTGCATCTTTACATCTGGAATCCCCCAAGGATCTATCCTTGGCCCCCTCCTCTTCCACATTTACATGCTGCCCCTTAATGACAGCATCTGCAGACATAGATTTAACTCCCACATGTGGGCTGCTGGCACCCAGTTCTATCTCTTTGCTGCCTCTCTTGATCCTCCAATTCCTCTGTACTGTGAAGCTGTTTGTCTGACATCCATTCTTAGATTACTGCAATTTCCTCCAGCTAAACGTTGGGAAGACCAAAGCTATCATCTTCAGTCACTGCCACAAACTCCATACCTTTGCAAATGACTCCATCCTCCTCCTGGCCACTTTCAGGCTGAACCAGACTGCGGCCTCAGGGTCTTATTTGACCCTGAGCTGAGCTTTTGAACTCATATCCTCTCCATCACAAAGACTGCCTATTTCCACCCTCTGTGAAATTGCCTGCCTCAGTCCATCTGCTGCTGAAACTCTCATCCACGCTGTTGTCACCGCCAGATTTCACAGTGCTCTTTTGACCAGCCTCCCATTCTCCACCCTCCATAAACTTCAGCTCATCCAAAACTCTGCTGCCCATATTCTATCCTGCACCAAGTCTCATTCACTCATCACCCCATCCTCCTGACCTACATTGGCTCCTTGTGCCCTAATAGCTCAAATTCAAAATTCATATCTTCACGTTTAAATCCCTTTGTGTCGTACCCCTCCCTATCTCTGTAACAGCCCCCAGGCCTACACCCTCCTTGAACTCTCTGTTTTTCCTACTCTGGCCTCTTGTGCATTCCCTCCCTCCCTTCGCCCCACCATTGGTGGACATGCCTTCAGCCACCTAGGCCCCACGCTCCAGAATTCCCTCTCAAAACCCCACTGCCTCTTCACCACCCTCTCCTCCTTTAAGACCCTCCTTAAAACCCACCTCTTTGACCAAGCTGTTAGTCACCTCTCCTTTGGCAGGAGATAAGTAGAGAGAGTTACAGGAAGTTAGAGACAAAAGGGGAGAAATCTGTGGAGTTGCTGAAACACTGGAAGTGTGATGGAGCGGAGCTACTGCTTGCAGCCTTCACCTACCTATTACTCATCCTGAGAACAGGGTCATTTAAATAATGGCGTGGGTGCCCGAGCCTGTAGCAACACAACAGTGGTCTCTGTTCTGCATTGCCAACAGAATCTTGGAGTAGGGGGAGCCAGAGGCCCAGATTGGGCTGAAAATAAAGGCTAAAAAAAAATATTTATTTTCCTTTGAGGGAACAGATTACATTACATTCTGTAATTGATTCCTCTAAAATTGAGCATCATTGGCCTCTTCATTGTTAGAGCTTTAAATAGGCTCAAAATGAGACCCATGCCTGTTGGCAGACATAGGTACTGTTGGGCCTATCAGGGTCACTTCTGGCAGGATTCTCAGGTTAGCCTGGAAATGCCCCCTCAGGCACACCCCCAAACTGCTACCGGGATGTGGGGGAGCAGATGGATAGAAGAAGTGCCTGCTGCCGACTCTAAATGGAGCAGGAAACTACTGGATTCAGGTTTCGTCTCAAATTCCGAACCTCCCTCCCCCCACAACAAATTTTTGCACCCAGGGGACAGAATATCTAGGCTGCGTTTTTTTAAAAAAAATTGTCCGTTAGCAAAGCCTTGAGAAATCAATTAGCTCTGATGACATACTTCCAGCTAACTTTAGATCAGCTCATATGATCAGACACAAGGGGTTACAACCAAACTCTGACAGCTGCCCGTTAAGCTATTTGCTCGATATGCAAGTGGATGGCACGTCACTAAATGACAGCTGGTGTTTTTACACTGCTGTAATCTTCAGAATCTCTTCAAGATAGTGAAATAATGTCACTGATCTGAATGGCATGATTCCCTTCAAAAATGCTGGAAAATTGCTTCTTAAAAATACCATTCCAACTCTGACTTTTTCTTCAAAACTGTGTTTTTTTCAAAATCAGTGCCACATCTAATTAATCTTATGTTCCTGTATAAAAAGAACTGCTTTTCGAGCCAAAAACATATCCTGGAAGAGTTACAGATATTTTAAATATCAAAATAAGAGTGTGAGGCCCGTGGGGTCACTGGGGTTGGAGGTCACAGGTCGAGGCGTGCAGGCGCACAAAACCTGAAGTGGTAGTCTTCAAGTCAGCCATTGTACCACCAAGGAAAACAAACAGGGCAGGGGAATTTGGACAGGCCCTAGCCTGAAATCAGGTAATTGCATGGTTGGAAATGGATGTGGGACGCTTGCAAATGGGCAATTGGAGTATGGAGTCCCTAATGCCCTATTGGGTGTGAAACCATAAAATAAGGCCTTAAACTATCAATAAATAGTGAACAAAATACCTGAAAATAGGGGAAAAACAATATAGCAGATGGAGTTGAGAAACTCGAGCCAAGGCACTACCTAGTGGCCAGAGCGTGCAACCACGTCAAAGTAGACAACTGTTTATGTACAGAACTCTCATCATGAAATGGTGTCATAAATGTTAATTTGCAGAATCCGATTATAAATGTTTATGTCGGCAGTTTCAATTGTAAATGGTGACATAAAGTGTTACAGGAAGTAATGCTTGCAGTCAGGTAGTGCATGCATTATGCAAACGTTTTGGTCACAGGAACGTAATCAGTCAACATTTGATACCGAGCCACATAAAGAGATGTTAGGACAGGTGATCAAAAGCTTGGTCAAAGGGGTCTGTTTTGAGTTCTTGTATTCAATGAACCTAAATCAAGGGAAATTCCTCAAGATTTAGTCTGCCTCAGGCCTACAACCAGTGGATAATATCCACAACACCCAAATCTCTCACATAAATTGAAGTAGTAAGGCAGAAAGATATATAACCCAAATGGGGATCATTGACAGTACACAGTACAAAGGGCTACTCAATCTTTAGATTGATAGAAACTGCAAATAATTATTAAGATCATCCTTAAGCCACATCTAATATTAAACCATTATCAAATTTTGTGTCATAGACCTCCTATACTGGTGGGATATCACAATGCACCTGCCTACACCATGTACTGTACTGAGCTACACCATACCTGTAAAATATTTACAAAAACAAAGATAAAATGTTCCAAGAAGACATGGTAGATACAATCAATGATCAGAACCCCACATGCATATGTAAAGAAGACCCCCACCGCCTTTGGGCGGGTGTCGTTGCTGCCTGCTCAGGATGTCGGGATCCTGGTGGGTTTGTGGCGGGTGAGTAACCTGGCCGATTTTAACTGCCCACCCGCCTGGTTTCTGCCAGGCGGATAGGGTTAAAATCGCCCCCATGGTCGATACAATCAGTAGTGTTTTTTCTTCCACTTTACTCTGTCTGGCACAATCATTTTATTTTGAAAAGGGGAAGATGTGCAGTTGGAAGAGCCTCACTGAGGCATTGAGAAGAAGAGGGCCCCAGTCCAATCCAGCAGCACCGTCCGGATCTCCAGCATTCCAGAAGTGAAGCAAGTCAGAATTTGGCAAGGTGCTCAGTTAAACTTTATACAGGAACTTAGAGAGAAACTGAAGCTTAATAATGTTTTGATTGTTAAGATGTTCTTGTGTCTCAGCCGCTGTGATTAAAGAAGAGAATGTTCAGAACTTTGTGACTATTCTAAACTGCCACTATCTTTTTAGTTAGATTCAGGAATTACCATTACACCAGATGATTCATCGGGAGTGAATCACATGACTGTGTATTGAAGCTATTGGAACATAGACACAGGATGCAGTCTATCTATCTATCTTAGAAAGTTGGTACGCCTGCATGCACGTCCTGTCTGTCACGCTTCAGGTATCACACACTGGCATCACACTTCCTGCTGTCACACTTTGGCTCAAAGTAAAACAGCAACAAATTAATATGTAGGAAGTAGAGAACATATAAATCAAAAGCGAAAAAAGTGCTAGAAAACTGTCATTGAGAAACTACTGAGGACAAACTAATCCTGAATGACCATTCAGGAGAACCTACTAATAAAAGAAAGTCAGAAGTGTACGAATCAAATTGCTTCATCACCTCCTCCAGCTGTGTTGCCCAGTTTGCTGATGTAGTTATATTGCCACCCGTTCTAGACAGGACGTAGTGTTTATTCACAGAGTTCTTATATCAGTGCAGTTGTGCTCCATGCTAAAATTAACCTTTTAGTCATTACTTTTGTTACATCATAAAGTATTTAAATAAACACAGAATCAGCATCAAAAGTTAACTGTGCTGAGCAGGTTTATAAAGGTCCAGAATGTGAACTACCCTCGGGTTCTCTGGAGATGATTTAAATAAATGTTCTCTAATCATTTACCTTATTTGGTGTGCTGGTCTCTAACACTGCACTTGGGACCAGCAGACACCTGTTCTGAAGCTGGCTGATAGGACTAACACACTGAGGATTTCATTCTAACCCATTTTTCTGAATTATGATTGGGGGAAGGAAAAGGACAGATGATACCAGGAGGTGAGTGTAACAATCTAAAAGACTAATTGCCTCATTTTCCTTTTGACACAAGGAGACGTAGCAGGTCACTACAATGTTTCTTTTGGCCATTTTGTTTTCCAGTTTCACCCCTCCTTTCCTCCTGGCAGTGATTCATGCTGCATTAAGGCTCCATGGGTCATGGGGTAATAAACACATCGACAGTACCTTTCATGCCCCCTGTGCACAATGTCGCACCCCATATGAACCAAAAGTGGTTATAATTCTCTGTGTCCAGCTGATATGCAACAACCATCACAGAATAATGCACTTTTCTCTGAGAGAACTCACAATGCTTTCATTTTAAGGCTGTCATCGTGTCATCCTGATTTGAAGGGAAAGGAAGAGTAGAGGATGGTGCTTAAACTTTGCAGCCAATGGTTTGTGACACCCTTGCACCAACCATGGACAGAGAAGGATGCAGGTACAACGAGATTCACGCTACAACCAAGAATACATATCAAACATTCCTTTGGGATCATAAAGCAGCATTTCAGATGTCTTGACTCATCAGGCATCTGGAATAATTGTTACCTGCTGCATGCTCCATATCTTTGTCCTGCAAAGAGATTTTACCAGGCAGGTTGAAGAACAGAATGGTAAAGTCACAGCAGTCCAAAAGGTTGGAAGTGACATTGAGGAATAAATTGCCAAATCGCAATGCAACGAGGGAGATTGGCATTCCAGGCACTAGTTCAAAATGCTTTCAAATAAAATGCACTATTTCATAAACCTGCAATCCACATTTGCAATGTAACCGTGTCCAAACACTTTTCTGCGCAATCCCTCAAATATCATCTTTACCCATCTTTTTCTGGACTTTTTACTCTAACTAATGTCACATAAATACTCAGCAAATTGTTCAAAGTAAGAACAGTCTATTTATTTCATTCATTGAGGTAGATCCTGACTTTCAGCACTAGTGTTAAAAGGGTGATAGCGAGTCGGCAGCCCGTTATACATCTCTCTCAATTTTTATTTCCTTTGAAGCTATCACCCATTTTACAAAGTCAAAATCTATCCCACTGTGTTGTGTATGAATGTCCTCAATTTGATACTTCCTAGATGTAACTATAGCACATGTCTTAAATCTCCCCAATCAAACAAGGCATCCATTGCTCTGGTTATATAATGACAGGACTGCATCGAGATAACCTATTCTAGCATGAAAGGATTAAACTGTTAGAACAGAGGATTTTTTGCATGTGTACTTGAGGCAAGTATTTGTTGTGTATAACAGTATTGCCGGTTTAACCTAGTGGATTTCTTCAGGTCTGAGATTTTTTTCTGATAACCTACTGGCTTCTTCATACACCCTTTCTGAGGCTGGGGTAGAGATGGCCATTAGTCCCATAAAGAGGCCCCTTTCTCTTCCTGACTCTTTCCAGTACGGCTTCCACTACCTGGTCAGTAAATCTGACTTTCCTTTGCCTGCAACATCAGAACTTTAGCAACACCGCTCAGTAGCAGCTCAGACTGGCTTCCCCCAGCGATTATTTAAATGGCTCCTAACTGCAGTTCACAGCTCATGGTCTGGATTATTGATTCTGCCGCTTCATTGGACAGCCCACTGTGACCATGTTGAAGCTCACATTTTAGCACGGTTCCAGTAGACAGTAATTTGGGAGGTTAACTAGCCTGCTTAATAACTCTTGAGAAACCTTAAGGAACTCTCAGTTAATCTCTCAATAGTGTTGAAACAGTAATCACTAGTTTATAATCACAAGATAAGTACAGATGAGGAAGACCATTTCGTCAATATTAGTTAATCCATCCAGAAGCACACTTCAGTTCTCTGCTGTAGTATCTAATTGTTTCTTAAATGCATCCAGGGTTTTTGCCTCCACCAGTCTATCTAGATTTCCATTCTATGTGCTGATAACCCTGTGTGTAAAGAAGAACTTCTTGATATGAGTCCTAAAGTTACCATTTATTAGCTTGAACCTATGTTCCCTTGTCCTATTCCCACCATTTAATTGAAAGTAATATTCCAGAATTATCTTTTCTTTGCCACTTACTATTTTATAGACCTCCATCAGAGCACCTCGCAAATGCCTCCTTTACAGGCTGAAAAGCCCAACACTCTTTCCTCATAAGTCAGATCCCTGACTCTAGGGATCGGCCTCGTGGCTCTTCTCTGCACTGCCTCCAGTGCATAAATGTCTCCCTTGTGTCTCAGTGACCAGAATTGACACAGTACTCAAGGTGTGACCTGACCAGAGCATCGTACAGTTTGATCATAGTTTCCTCTGACTTATATTCAACATTCTACTTATTGATTGCTGCTCTGCATTCGTATCATGAAAAATAAAATGTAATAAGAATGTATAATTTCAGGCAATGGTCAAGCTTTTAATAGCCAATAAAATCCAAATGTTCACATTTTAAGACATTCAGTTCTGATATGTGGCAGCAATTGAACAAACTGAAAACAGGTGATGGACGTGGTGATAGACATGAGAGCTTTATTCAGTGTTGAGAAGTTACCAGACACTGGCAACGTCTTGCAGAATATCACCAGTGTAACTGTAACCGCCAGCCTGGGAAATACCACAGCAGGAATAGACAAACATGGAAACATTTTGTTTTTGGATTTGGCCTGGGGAGTTTTGGAATTTCACCTCACCTTGGCACAGTAAGTATTTTCACACCAGTTAACTCTTCCGTCAGCTACATTTAGATGTGATAGTTTAGTGGCTTATAAGAGACAAGAAGCGTTTATTCATTAATGTTTGTTCCTCTTGTGGCTTTGTTGATAAATGCACTACCTGGCATGGTGCTGAGCCACACAGAGCAGGAAGATCTGAGGAATCATCTCCAGGCTCTGCTGAGTTAGCTGATCTCAGCTGGGGTCGCAGTAAGGTTGCTACGTTTGACCTCAGGGCCTCAGGGCTGGGGACCAAAAAAAAAATCAGCCAGGGTTTCCACTCGGTATTGCTATCCAGTAGCCTATAGCGCAAAGTAGACATGTGCGGATATCAAGTGAAGACAGCAGTGGGTTTGGTTATGATGCCTCTCTTGGTCAATCATCCTGGTGACATTCAAGTGCCAAAAGTCCTCGGCCCCGCTCTGCCACCGGAAATGTGGCAGAGCATGTACTGGTGACCTCCGCTCCTGACCATGGGGTCAGAGCAGGGTCATATAATTTACATGCACCTGCACCACTATGGGAGCATCACGGGTGCCCTGCCAGAGAAGAGGGGTGGGGAAAATTACCTTACGCTGTGCTCTCTTCCAGACAGAGCTTGAGTAGAGCCTCATTGCTGCAATTTTCTAGAAAACCTCAATGGCTGTCAGAGTGGCCCCAGGGAGAGATGAAGATGGATTACCAGATTAAAGGAAACAAGAGGGACTAGATGTTACACAACAATAGGTGCTCCCAGTACAGCAGACAGGAAAGAATCAAACAGACTAATTATTTCAGCTCCTTCAAAGATTGGCATTCATGGATGGTGAAAAAAGGTATTTAAATAGGAACATTTATTTTAGCGGAGAAAAACAAATGCACCAAAGCTTTCTTAAAGGAGTGTTGTGTTTGTGGTAAACAAAAAGCAAAAGCTGCAGATGTTGGAAATCTCAACCAAAAGCAAAAAATGCTGGAAAAACTCAGCAGGTTAGTCCAACATCTGTGGAGAGAACAGATGAGTTAACGTTTCAGGTGTAGACCCTTCATCAACACTGGAAGAAATTACAGGTGTACAACATTTAAGAAGGAACATAAAAAGGATTGGGAGGAAAAAAACGTTTTGTGGGGAAGGGAGAACAGCCAGAAAGATCATGGATCATTTATAGAATCATAGAAGTTACAGCACAGGAGGCCATTCGGTCCATCGTGCCTGTGCTTGTGCTATTACAGTACAGCTATCTACTCCAGTCCCATTTCCCTGCTCTTATCCTGTTTCATTTTATATTCTTGGTTTTCAAATATTTATCTAATTCTACTTTAATTTATTTTATAATCTCTGCCTCAATAGCCACTTGTGGTAAAGAATTCCATGTTCTAATAACACTGTGTGAAAAATTTCTTTTAATTTTCCCTCTCATCCCTCTTTTTGTCCCCCTTGTTACTGCTTCACCAACCAGTGCAAACAAACTTTCACTATTTACCCTATCAAAACCTTTCATATTTTGAAAACCTCTATTATCCTCTCGCCACCCCCCACCACCACTGCCCCCCCCCCCACCACCCCTGAACCTTCTCTGTTCCTTTCTTCATTAGTGGTGCTTAAGTGTGAGCGTCACTATATGATTCAACCAGAGTGTGATTCATAATTTAGAGCCAAAATAATGAACTGGAGGCCATTCAGCATCATATTCTACTAGATAGCCTTTTGTTCAAGATGGTGAGGGAAGCATGCTAAATTTACAGGCGGGTAAATGGTGTACATGGTTGCAGTCTATCTGGATGGGGCGGGCTTGATGGGCTAGATTGGCTTTTCCCATTCTTATTTTCATCTGTTCATATGACACAATATCTGCAAACAAAAGTGAAATAGACGGCCTAGATGTTACATTCGAGTGAGTGGTCTCGTATTGAAAATTAATCATGATGCACGTCACAAGCTTCCTGTCACATGTGATTTCCTGCTGGAAGTGACATTGGTGTGTTTTACATCCAGCCATACATGAGTGGGTGTATTCTAATGGTATGCAAATAACAGATAATACGTCATCTGACTATGCATTCGCCTGCTGGGTGATCAATTGTGTACACCGAGGCGCCTTTGTATTAACATTTTTTTTCAGGCAGTCCAGAAGCCAACGGCCATGTTATGCTGCACCATTCTCTGTCCACACCCCCCACAAAGCAGCGTGACCCCTTTGAATCAGTTGGGGTCAGGGGCGTATCCTAGTGGTGGGCGGAACTCCTCCCCTGCTGAAGCTGTTGCAAGAATGAAAAATCCAGACCTCTATGTCCATCCTTTACGATGCCATCCAACTCACTGTTGACGAAGGCCTTGAATAGGACAAGTAACTGTGGATAACCTTGCCTTGGTCCTTTTTCAATGGATGTAGGCTCAGTGAGCCCAAAGCCTTAAGAAAGCAGCAGAGTGGGCTTCCCGTGAGCCTTATGACATGTTGCAATCTTGTATAAAGCATATTGATGAATGAATTGAAACTAGCCGAATTTGGAATTCGATTTTCACCCTACCAGCGTTATAATCACCATTGAAATGACAAAGGCCGATGCCCAAGTAACTGTTTTATTTTCTGCTGTTCTACATGTATTCTGAACATTTGCTTGCTTGGCTTGGTCCTGTTGGCGTGCATGTACATAAATCTATCACTAGCAGAGCACAGGAACGTGTAGTGTGCACGATGTCCCAATATCGCCTGAAGGACAAAGGTTACTGTGGTCCCGGGATCATGCTTGTGGATCCTGACCTTCCTGCCACTTGTCACTTTAACTAGCCCTCCTATTCTTTTGGATGAGTGTTAGAGCTCTCAGGTGGACGTAAAAGACCCCATGGCACTATTTCGAAGAAGAGCAGGGGAGTTCTCCTCAGTGTCCTGGCCAATATTTATCCCTCAACATCACTAAAACATTATCTGGTCATTTATCTCATTGCTGTTTGTGGGAGCTTGCTGTGCGCAAATTGGCTGCTGCGTTTCCTACATTACAACAGTGACTACGCTTCAAAAGTATTTCATTGGTTGTAAAGCGCTTTGGGATGTTCTGAGGTTGTGAAAGGCGCTATATAAATGCAACTTCTTTCTTTTCTAAATTAAGATTATTGCTGTTCCTATATGAATGCTTAACATGCTCATAACCAAATTCCTCTCTGTGCTATGTTAAGGTAGGTGATAGCCCATCTAAATCTCCAACCCCTGGTCTGACCTCAGCAACTTCAGACCTTGGCAACCTCCTGCATTTTCTTGGTAATTTTTTCCATTTACATTCCAATTCACTCCCACCTATTCTACTCACCTTTTAAAAACCTTTTGTCTTTCTAATATCTGTTCACAACCTGCCCTTTGTATATCATGATGTGGAGATGCCGGTGATGGACTGGGGTTGACAATTGTAAACAATTTTACAACACCAAGTTATAGTCCAGCAATTTTATTTTAAATTCACAAGCTTTCGGAGGCTTCCTCCTTCGTCAGGTGAACGATGTGAAGGAGGAAGGAGGAAGCCTCCGAAAGCTTGTGAATTTAAAATAAAATTGCTGGACTATAACTTTGTATATCACTCAGTGCTTTTCACAACTTTTTCAAAATCTGTTCACGGCCTATTAAAACACAACAGCTTTTTTTGTACCTTTACCTGTTCTTCCGCCCACCCATCTTTGTCTTGGTCAGTCTTACAGAGGGACCTGCCTTCCTTTTATAGATCTGATGAAATGTCTTTACCTGAAATGTTAACCTGTCTTTTCTGTTCTGAATTGCTAATGGATCTGCTGTGAATTTCCAGCATTTTTTGTTTTTATTACAGATTTCCAGCATTTGCAGTTTTGTCCCCTTTGTTCTCTATTGGATGTGGTTACCCTACCTCCTTCAAGACAGATGCAAAATACTCCAGATTAATTTTTTTTAGAACATTTGCTTACAATTCCTAGACGTCCAAATATATCTGTGCCTTTCACCGCCTGAGATCTTCCAGTTCCTGTGTGTTGTGGCATTTAGCTATTGCCTTTCCAAACAGCCGCTACCTGGTAATTGCAAAATAAATCCCAGCATGAGATAGTAGAGAGTTTGTTTTAATAGGGATTTCTCAAAAAGGAGCTCAAAAGGAGGGCTGTGAGTGAACAGAACAACACAGTTGGAGCAACAACATCCAGAGAAAGCTGGCAATTTCCTATTGCTAATGAACATTAACAGATTTAAATGATAGGGTAGATTCCAAAGAAGTATTTAGTCCTGATATGAAATATGCAGCTTTTCCTCAAAGAAATGATAGTTTTAATGCTAACAGCACTTTAGTATGATTCTATTTAATCTTTTATTACTTGGAAATTAGTACATGAAAACTCATACAAGAAAATGAATAAGCACCATCCAGAAATAGGATCCAATGAGACACCCTGTCAAACCATAAAAGGCAGCTTTAACTTTCAAATCCATTGGGCATTGATAGACTTACTCTCTTCAATAATGTAAAAGATGTGTCTGTTTTCTAGTTGGACTAGACCACTGGAGGACCAAAGTTGATCTCTACCGCTGGTCTTGTAGTTACAACAACATGGTAAGTAAAATCTGAACAGAATATTGGTATTTTGCGGACAGTTAGAAATCGTTTCCTCACATAAGTCTGATTGAAACAGACATATCTGAATGTAGAGTTAATGGTTAAGCAATACAATATATGTGTGTTGCATAACTATAGGTTTTTAATATGTATTATTTTAAGTTGGGATCCATGTTTCTTCTGTGGGTTAGTGTTTAATTGTTATTTTGAAATGAAACGATTGACTCTGCTTCCTGCTCCCAGAAAATTAATTTTGCCAACCATTGCATCACGTACAAATATTTAAGTTTTTAAAATGTATATGTGAGAGAGAGAGGGGGGACGAAGTGAAATGATGCACAAAATGAGGGACAAAATTGATGCAACTATAAGTGTACTGAGAACTAGGAAATGTTTTAACATATTAATATTTTTGTTGAGATAATAAATGTCATGCATCGAGTTTTCAGTGATTAGTCAAAACACGCCTAAAACATAACAACACAGTTACAAGGTTGAAGCTGGCTTCCCAATGGCTCAACTGGTAAATGCACTATCTCTGCTTCATCTTCTAATGAGCCATACGGACTAGGAAGGTCTGGGCTGGGTGAACTGATCTCAGCCAGGGCGATAGTGAGTCATCACAAATGATTTCAGTATCAGCGGACTAAGGGCGGTAGTGGGATCGGCTGTCAAGTGATAGAAACTCTTGCAGATAACTAAGCCGAAAGGAATTGCAAGCTGCCTCCTATTCTTAACATCTATCTTGTTGCAGCATTGTTATTTACTTTTACCTTACGAGCTTTGTGTGTTCAAAACTGTTACAAATTATTAATTTTATGAATGCACTTCTAAAATCAAAACGAATATTTTGAATGTAATAATGCATATAAAAAAGCAAACCCTAAGACTCCCTGCATTGAAGCTGTTAATATAATCTTTTGAATTAAAATTGTTTAAATGAAACCAAATTTTATTTTTAAAAATTGCACAGCTGAAAGCAGTTGGAATCAGTTTGACAAGTTGCCATTAATATGTGTAAAGTAATCAAAGAGGATTGTCATAATTGATTAAGCTACGTGATCATTAATTTAAAAAATAATAAATGAAACTGCTGGGGAAGTGTAATGGAATGGCAAATAACTATCTGATTTATTGCGATATATTCCCACATACTGCACTGCAGGCAGTTCCTGGATATTCTAAAAGCGAGTCCTCCACACAGTAAATTTCCTCCTCTCACAATCCAGTATATCCCCTCCCCTTGTCATTCATTTCCCACCTCTTCTTGCCATCAAACATGTCTGCTCTCTCACCATCCATTCAGCTACTTCCCTTTGCCATCCTGTTTGCTCCCTGCTCCTTCCCTGCCCTCGTCGTCCTTCTCTTCCCATCCCGCTCCTCTTCTCCCCTCCTCTGCTCTTCCCATCCTCTTCTCTCACCCCCTCCCCTCCAGTCCCCTCCCTTTCCCTTGCCATGCCATTCATTTTCCTTCAGCTATTGCACTAAGTAGGTCCTTCTCCTCTTTTGGAGCTCCCAACATAGAAGGTCGACATTGCCACCTCTGCATATTGTGGTGGGGGCCTGTCTGGTGCATCAGCCACCAGAATCAAAAGGAGCCAGACCAGGGAAGCAGAGGGATGGAGGGCAGGACTAGGGGATGGGGATGGCTCTTGTACTGATTTTGGTCAGAAAATACTGACATAATGGTCAGGCCCCCCAAAACAATGACTGCCAAAATGAATCACCAATGGTGGGCACATATGGGTTTGAGTGGATGCACTGTAGTTTGGTGATTTAACACACTGCCCATTGAGTGCTAGGATATTGGTTCATGCCAAATTCCTGAGTAGAGCTAGCTGCTTCTCCGTAGGCAATAAGGGAAAATTGGAGGGTATATCAGCCATAGCAGTTCTCCAGCCCCTCCTGCTGATCAGCGTAAGGGTACCAGCGGCAGATGCCTGAAGAGGGGTCAGTTGCCCTCCTTTCCAGCCATAAAATTGTGCATGGTGCCTGTGCATGAAAAAGGAGGGAAGAACCTGAAAATTAAAAGTGTGGGGGTTGGAGATTTAGAACGGCAAATAAAACAAGTCCTGAATGTTTTGCCCACTTATTACACTTGAGGAATAGGTTATTCTTCATTTTTAATTGTTTTTCATTCATTTCTGATATTTAAAGGCATTGTCCCCTGAGCTACTTGCTGAGTACAAGGGAGTGTTTGAAATGTTCGATGAAGAAGGGAATGGCTTGGTGAAAACAAGTGAATTGGCCAAACTCATGAGTCTGCTGGGCATCAACCTAACTAAACGGGATCTGGCACAAATGGCCAAAGATGTTGATAAAGAGGGTGAGAAACCTTTTCAGCTTTTCTGCTAAGGTGTCTGTAATAGTAGATAGAAAGGTGGGTTTGTTAATTAAATAACATCATTAACAGAAATACGACTACCACGACAAATAAGAAAAAAATTATGGAGAACCGGCAATGGAATGAGACAAAGTGGATAACTCTTTCAGAGAGTTGCCACAGATGCGATGGGCCGGATGGCCTCCATATGTGCTGTTTTAGTTTATCCAGAAGATATTTAACACCTTTCTAGTGGCTCAGTAGGTAAATGAGACACCTAGCGTGATGCTGAGCCATACTAACCAGGAGGATGCTGGGTTCAAGCTGCAGTTCGAGCGGAGTTAACTGATCCTGGCTGGGGCGACAGTAGGGTTGCTACAATTGTCACCATCACCCCAATGGATGGAACAAAAATGAGATACGATTCCTTTCCTAAGCACTATCCAGTGGCCTCTGCTGGAGAGCATGTGCAGGTGTTTAGATATTGAGGACAGGATCAGGCGTCCCCAACTGTTAAATATCTGCTGACAGTCACTAATAACGCTCACATGTGAAGAATGGCACTTGGCCGAGGTACCAGAGGGCTTCTAGCCCCCATGAAAGTGTACCCAGCTTGAGCATTCAGGAGAGGAGGAGAGAAGGTACTTAGTTAAAGCATAGGAAGGAAGGAAGGAACGTAGGAGCAGGAGGAGGCCATTCAGCCTCTTGAGCCTGTTCCGCCATTCAATTAGATCATGGCTAATCTGTATCTTAACTCCATCTACCCGCCTTGGTTCTGTAACCCTTAATACCCTTGCCTAACAAAAGCAGTTAGATGAGACTGCACATCTTGCTTACACTGGAGCTGGAAGGAGCAGGACTCCGTCTGTGATAGTTCTATGATCCGTATCTTCCAACAGGACAGATAATACCTTCATCTAACAACTCATCCGAAGGACAGGCTTCTTCCAGAGCAGTGCCCTCAAGTGTCAGTAATGGACATGGAGCATCAGTAACACACACTTATCTTTGGATCTGTACATTCCGAATCCTTCATTTAAGTCAAGTAGATTTTATCAAAACAATATTGTATGGGCTCTGATGGCAGCTCAGGGTTAATACCCTGCATGGTGTAGTATTGAGCTGCACAGATTAAGAAGGTTCCAGTTTCATTTCCTGATCCATCCTGTGTGATCCAAGTCAGTGTGTCAGTACCACAGTTAGCTCCCAATTGCGATCCCTGCTGGAAACTCTGTGGGGGTTAAATTGGATAACCCCCAAAACCAGGCACAGGGGTTACAGTGCGCGATTAACCCGTGCCTGGTCGTTGAGATGCAGGCAGTACGTAACATTCGTGCTGCCTGGTGATTTACCTGATATCTGCGAGCAGCCAGGCCTAGCTGCACTGTTGAATGGCTGCTCACCAGCAGGGGCCCTGAGTGGCTAGCATCACTTAAAGCCTGCCTGCACCTCTTAAAGGCGGCCTGCACCTCTTAAAGGCAGCCTTGCACCTCTTATTTGCAAAATATAAGATATGGGTCTGCACGGAGTCCAAACGGAGATCTGTTGAGTTGTGTTAAAACATTGAATAAAGGTTGCGCACTACTAAATCCCACATCCTCCAATCTGCACACCAGACTTCACCAATCTGCTGATTTGTGTTTGTACCAAACCTGCGAGAGAGCGTGCACCAAGGTTCTCTGCTGATGTACTGAAGGCCTTGGTGCAAGAAGTGGACAGAAGGAGGGGAATTCTATATTAGCAGGGGGGCAAGAGGCCCTCCAGACATATGCTCAAGAGGCAGTGGGAGATAGTAGAGGACAAAGTCAATGCCAGGTGTATAGCACCACAAACATGGATGCAATGCAGGAAGAAGTTCAATGCTTTGACACGAGTGGTCAAGGTGAGTGAGGTCAACTGTCAAGTGGCGTCTCCTACCAACTGCAACATTAACCGCATCCACTGCTCCACGCACTACACCCCCCCATCACCCACATACCAACAAACTCTTTCAATCAGTACTCAACTCTTCCAATCAGATGCTTCCTCTCACCTTCACACATTACCACTGTTGCAAGCCGCACACCCACAACTCACAGGTCACACACACTGGCAGCTATTCAACCATGACAGGCACATCACCCAAACATTTTGCAGGACACTCACCGACACACGTCCACTTTCTTGCAGGAGAAGGTGGCGTATAAGAGGAGGCAGCAAGTGGCAGTGGCTCCATGGAACATGAACCTGCTGTCCTCTCTCAGGATGACAGCATTCCTGTCCCACCTCTGCCACTCTGCCAGTGCCCTTGCTGTTGCCTTTCAGCTCGCCAGCCCACTCCTTGTAGAGTATTGAAACTTTATTATAGGAAGATCGGAACGGGAGTAGGTCATTTAGCCCCTCGAGCATGTTCCGCCATTCAATGAGATCATGGTTGATCTGTGACCTAACTCCATATACCCGCCTTAGCCTCATATCCTTTAATACCTTTGGTTAACAAAAATCTATGAATCTCAGATTTAAAATTAACAATTGAGTTAGCATCAACTGCTGTTTGCAGAAGAGAATTCCAAACTTCTACAACCCTTTGCATGTAGAAGCGTTTCCTAATTTCACTCCTGCAAGTCCTGGCTCTAATTTTTAGGCTATGTCCCCTAGTCCTTGTAATCAAGTGTAGGAGACCTCCAAAAACAGGTTCAAATGCAACAGCAGCCAGAAGCAATAATCCAGCAACTAACCTATAACTCCTGCATGATCCCTTTAAATAGCACTGGTGGGGGGTCTTCTATGCTGTTTACGACTTGTTTGCTGTGCGAGGTTAAGGCAGTTCATTGGCTGGAGCGTTGAGTTCCAAAATTGCATCTGTCCCTTTAAATCAGCGTTGCGCACTGATCTACCGCATATTCTCCTTACTTTACATCCTGCCAGCGTTCGTTATATGCACATGTGCAAACGCTTTTACCAGGATGGCTTCCAGCGCATGTCACACTAGAAGTGCGCGCATTCTGGACGCCATTTTGGGTCCTTAGGAGGCCGTGTAGCGCTTACAAAATGGGCGCTATGCGGCCCAATTTATAGCCCTGTGTGTGTGAACATCATTTGAGGACAGGATTAGTCTCATAGTCAAATAGCCTAACACTTGGGTGAGATAACTGAAGCAAGACCACAGCGGAAGTGTACCACAGCATGAGTCAGCACTTTCAGAAGAGGATTGGGAAATGTTATATGGTTCAAAGTGCAGGATAATTTCCTTCAATGATGGCATTATATTCTGCTGTTCAGTAATAACAATTCTTAAAGGAGACCATGCACTAACTTATATTCTGGGTATTTACATTGGAACGGTAACAGGGAAAGTTAAAATATAAATCTATTGTCACATGTACAGTTGCTTTATGGCAGAGACTAAGGTTTACAATTTGTTCTGGATATTTATTTGACAGGAAAAGGTATATTTAACTGTAAGAACTTCCTGGCCCTGATGGGAGATTACCATGAAAAATCAAAAAATCAGGATGAAGAGCTCAAGCAAGCCTTCCTGGTATTTGATCCAGATAAAAAGGGTTACATTGAATGGAACACTTTAAAGTAAGTAGCTTCATCGTCACAAGTAGTTACAGCAGTGACAGAAGCTGTCTGCTCTAGTTACATTAAGCTCTATTTAAGATTTGTCTTTAAGATGTTTAAAACCTACACTTCCAGGTTTCCATTACTTGTGCTGCTTGAGTTTTGTGCAATCTGTTCTCCTTGTTTATTACCTGTTGTAAATATCAATTGAACTTGTGAATGAGTTCCCATAAAAGGATCCATACCATTGTTTTTTCTAAATATCAAACAAACTGTTACCTTACTCCGCACTTCTTGGTGTTGGGAGTTTGGGTTGGTTTAGGTAAAAACATCTAATTCAAAATATGCTTGAAGGTTGTAGGAATAAGATCAGATAAAGATGATCAAATATTCCATGGAACAATATAGTTTATGTGCTGCTGGGATAGGGACAATGTAAGTTATGGGAAGCAGGTGCCGCGGTTTGAATAATGGGAATATAAATGTTAAAAAGAATGAAAAAAACAAAGGCCTGCTAACACCTAATCAAGCTGCTCAGAAAGATTTCAAAGTGCTTCACATACAGGGAATTACCTTTAAGTACATCAACTCTTGTTATGTGGACAAACATTGCAACAATTTTGTCCATTGCAAAATCCCACAAACAGCCAGGAAATGAATGACTGTTAATATATTTTTGGTGGTGTTAATAAATATTGTGGAGTTTTGTTTGACTGTCTTTGGATATCAGGGAGAAATTTTGCGAAGGTGGCTCTTAAATGATTAGATACGTGCGACAAAGTGGGGCAAAGTCCACGATAGGTTGCAAGCATCTCCAAAGCTTTTAGGCCCAGACTACACCTAGTTCTCAGGTGCAAAGCAGGGTAAAAAGGGGTAGAATCTACTTACACCTGGTCCCTGCCCCTTTTGTGCTTCACATGCACGAGCAGGTATCATCCAGGCATGGGCAGAAAGTTTTCACCTGAAACAGGTGGCTGAGCATTTACATCACATGTAAATGATGTGGGAATGATATCAGAACACCTACTGTGTCGTTTTCCTCAGTTTCCATTTGGCAACCACCTCCCATCCCAAGTGTTTGCTTCGAAGGGCCAATAAACAGGATCAGTGGAGCTGCAGTCTACGTGACCACTGTTTCTGGACAGCAGCCATAGGTGCCCTGAAGCCAGGCGCCATTATCATTTTTGTGGACCTTTCAGGCCTGCCGTAGCAATCAAGATTCCTTCCCCAGTTTTGGTTGCGCACCTATTCCAAGGACTGTGCTAATGACCTAAACCTGGAAATATGGGTGGGTTCAGGTGCATTTGGGTGGAGCGCACTTCAGGCACGCTCTGCTCTGACTGACGCGCGCTTGAGCAGAGGGAAAGAGGAGAATCGGCTCCCGTCACGTTGCTCTTTTCTTGACCTATCAATATTAGAGCAGAATTCAAAGGGACCACGGGACAGTTTTCTCTCATCCCCTCAGATGATATAACAAAGGCATTCAGCCCATCGAGCCCACTCCTTCCACTGGCCATGTACAGTCCCTCTGTCTCATCCCAGTGAAAAAAAGTTTTACACCAATAATCCCTGATCCCCGCAGATAATCAAGTAAAACTCAAGAATATTTGTCCATTCCACCTCTCCATTATTCAATCCAGGCCTGCTGCCCTCCACAAATCAAATTCCTCCCTCCCCTTCAGCTCCAGCAGCAGAAGACCACTGTATCCTCTGGAATATTTGATCATCTCAATCTACACCTATCTCTATAACCTTCATTCTCATTCCCTAGTAGATATCTATCCAGCTACTTTTTGATGGAGTTTATTGACTGAGCCTCAGCTGCTTTTGCTGGGAGTCTAGTCAATGTGTCCCCTACTCTATGGTAAAAATTCCTTCCAATGTTCAGTTTTACTTGAGGCTTATTAATTTTAAATCCATGTATTGTAGTGCTGTGCTCACATTTAAAATAAATCTGCCTGCTTACATTCACACCACCTGAGCCTGACAGCATTTAAAGGCCTGGATCACATCGCCCCTCATTCTTTCTTCTCCAACAAAAATAATTTCAGCTCAAAATCTAATCAAAACTGGAAAAATTTTTCCTTTTGGTCCAAGTGCGATGGATTCAAAGCCCAGCACTGTAGAGCTACAGCTCCTGGATCATCCACTTCATGCGCTTGAAGTGTATAATGTTATAGTGACAAAATACAGGAATAGCAAAAAATAGCCAGGTAAAAACTGAGACAGAACTTGCCTTACAATATGCTGTGCATGATGTTTGTGTGCATGCTGGTGCCTCAATGGCTGTCTCAAGATATCAGAGCAGGATGGTCCTAACCAAGAGCTTAGGGAGGCCTCCACCTTCACTGTCTTCTATTCCTTCCATGCTCCTATGTACAAGGATGTCCAGGATGATTTCCCCCAAGACGCCAAAGGCTTGTGATTTATCAGCCCTTCTAAAGTTTGTATTATGTACCATCTTATCATGAAAGCAGAGAAATATTCTTGAGACGAAGGAGCGTATACACAGTGACAGGTATGGGTCGAACCTGCAGTCCATCCTGTGTCTCAGCCATGCAGTTAGATTGTGTTGTAATAATTTGATGTGCTAAGCCCTTGGTAGATGTCAGTGTGCCAAGGCTTTCAAATGTAAGTTGCAGCTTCAATATGTGCCCTGCTGAGGTATGAGTATGTGTGATATGCAATGAAAGTAGCTGTAAGGTTGTATGAGGACCCGTCATGGACGAGCGGTAAATGTGGAGTGGGTTGACAGGTGGTACCTTGCAGGCATACAATTTTGGGCCATCTACCTGGAATATGGTAATGTTGGGTAGTTTTACCTCACCCGGCATTTTGTCTTTTTCCGCATCTGTTCCCAGGTGCTGTAGGTGCTGTACACAATATTGAGCCTGGACACCACCTCCTACCAGTCATGATGCTCTTGTGGGAAGGATTGTCCTTGAGTGCCGAACAGCCTTCTTTGCACCCAATCCATGAAAAAATATGTCCACTGCACCAGCCATCAGATGCAGTGCTGGGCTACTCCACCCACTCCACTTCCCTTGCTTTTTGTCAGCTGTTTCTTGCCCTCCCCCACCCTACAGCCTTTGGAAAGGCTGAGAATTATTGAAAGATTACTTTCAGTCTTTAAAAGGTTGAAACTATCTTTTTTACCACATATGTAGCCACTTACCTTTAAGTAGCTGCATCCTTTTAAATTTTTCCATCAATCCTTTAAGAGTTGCTGGTTCATCAGATATTCCACCCATGCATCATGTGCTCTCCAATGTCTGCAGGGAGCATGTTGAAATTGTTTAAGTGAACAGGCTTCACAAAGTCACATTAGATGGACTTAGCTGCCAAAAGATACATGGTGAGTGCTGTGTGGTTTGGTCCCAACAGTTCTGTACCAATGTGTCAATGAAATTTTCCAAAATCGCAGTTAAGTTGTAAGAACAAGCTTTTTTTTAACTTCGAGCCAGCAGAGGGCATCCTTACATCTCCAATACAGTTTTCCATGTTAAGAACTGTGACCAATATTTTTGCTAAGATGGGGAAGGGGAGATAGGAAGGGAAGGACTTTCTCACCAAAATAAAAAATCTTTGCACTCCAAATTCTGTATTCCGCACAGTCTAAATAGTCGTAGTAAGTACATTTTCCCTGTGAACAGTACCAATTTTATTTGACTGTAATGATGGTCAATTCTATGTTATTACTCAGCTCTCTTAATTTCCCCCCCAACTCTGAGTCCTACATCATTTTACTCTATCTGTGCTGAGGAGCTACGGACAACTTTGCATAGTGTATCTGAACTGAAATAGCTCAGTGTAACCTCACAGTGTATTTTCACTTCTAACCATGCTTCATGCTTATTCAATATTTGTCCCTGTGTATAATTAATTAATATTTCTTTGAAAATATCAGTTTTGGAGAGAGTTTAGCTAATATTTAACTGATTGTAGGTCGTGGCAAATAAATGAACCATGGAACCATTAAGTTTTCATTTATTGTTAATGATTTAATAAATATTTTTACTTTATATTTTGTGCTTTATTCAAAAAAAAAGCTTCCCATCCAATTTTCTCCTCTTCCCTTCTGAATGCACTGACCAATGCTGAGGTATGACTTTACGGGGCCGGTCAAACTCTGGAATCCTGCACAACGTCTGAGCTTGGACATTGCATGTTAGTGGTCTTTCTGACCGTGGGGCATCACAGTTGGATCCAGTTCCCCATGTGGGAGGGGAGCACCACAGTCGAATTCAATCCTATCCCCTCTCGACATTATTCATCCATCATGCATCTGCATTTTCCAACAGGCAGCGATCAGTCTGCCCAAAGGTGCTCAGGTCATTTGTAGTGTTCCTGCTACCATTGCACCTAGCTCAGTTAACGTGGCATAGCCCAGGGGTTGAGCTGCTCATGCCCGTATGATTCGGATGGTGTATTTACCAACTGAGCCATTGGGGAGCCATCATTTTTTGTATTGAACCATGTACAAAAATGTCAGGTATTTCTTCTTTGTCATAAACCTACATTTGCTTTTTTTTATGTAAGATATGTCCTAATGAACGCAGGGGAGCCTCTCAATGAAGAAGAGGCCGAACTCATGATGAAAGAAGCTGATAAAGATGGTGATGGAACAATTGACTATGAAGGTGGGTAAAACTCATGAATCTGGGGTGATCATGAATTGTTTGATCAAACCAAGCAAGCACATGAGGCTCTAATTCTGCTCAAATGACACATAAACCAATTTCTTTTCCAGAATTTGTCGCCATGATGACTGGTGAATCCTTCAAGCTGATCAAGTAAACTCTTCTGAAGGAAGAATCCCATCTTGACAGTGAATCACTAGTGCCACACCTAGCAGATAATTGCACAATGGTCAACATTTACATCATGACCATTTACATGACGACAAATATATATTTTTTAATTTTGAGACCTTGTCTTATTCCGTCTAAAGTATCACACTGCTGCCCTTACAGTTTTGTGAGTCATGAAGAACAATCCGGAAAGATTTAGTTAGTGATGTTGCCTTGTGTCCAGAGTATTTCAAATTAGGCTTTGGTCCTTCAGTATTTGTAATTGTGTAGTACCTCCACTCTCGCATCTTGAACAATAAAGAAAGAGCACATTCTTAGAAATGGTGGGATAGGCAGCATCTAAAAAGGTATTGTTGCCACTGAAAAGCATTGGGTAAACTTTGCCAATGGTGTGTTTGTGGAGGTGACACAAATGAACTCCAGTAGTCACATTATTCTGCTCACTGTGTCGCTACTAAAAAAAGATTAAAAATTAGCTTGGCCTTGTAAAAATCCACATGAGAGAAGTTTACGCTGCAGCATTTAAATCACATCCGTCCTAGCACAGTTTGCAGCTCTAAAGCGGAGCTTCAGGGAAAGCTGTTTCAGGTAGAAGATCAGCCATGATCTTATTGAATGGCGGAGCAGGTTCGAGGGGCTGTATGGCCTTCTCCTGCTCCTATTTCTTATGTTCTTATGAACTAACCCTGCCTACAAACACCTTGAAATGGCAATGATGCCTCTTTAAGATTTTGTTGCCTTCAGCCACATTGACAAATGCTGTACATTTTAAAGTTTAAAAGTCTATTTCTAGGATAGCGAAACTCTAACTCACTTTGTTCCCCTCAAAAATGTAATTAAAATTAGCTTTGATTGTGCTATAAGTAACTAAATTGCTAATAATCGTTGTGGGTAACTGTAAACCCTGGATAGTCCATGCATCCCTTAGTCCATTATAATTCACAAATAAAATTATCTATTGCATCTTTGGGTACATAGTGGGGATGAACCCCCTTTCACCGAATATTAGGAAGCCCATAGAATTTGGTATGTGCCAAATGCTTTTCCACTTCTAATATATTTATAAAATACATCTGTAGATGTTTTGTGGTGTAGTGTTGTTTCTTTTTGGATGTGTTAGTGGACCTTCACTTCTTTTGTTCAGAAATGTTAAATTACATGAAGAAAGGAAAGGAAAAGACTGGCATTTCTATAGCACCTCGCATGTCCTCAGGACATCCTAAAGCACTTCACAACCAATGAAGTACTTTTGAAGTGTGGTCCCTACTGTAATGTTGGCAGGGCAGCCAATTTGCACACAACATCCCACAAACAGCAATGAGAATAAATGATCAGATATTCTGTTCTTAGTCATGTTGGTTGAGGGATAAATATTGGCCAGGGCAGTAGGAGAACTCCCCTGCTCTTCTTCAAATAGTGCCATGGGATCTTTGATGTCCATCTGAGGGGGCAGGCAGGACCTCGGTTTAACGTCTTATCACAAAGTCAACGGCCCTGAATTTCCTCGGACTTTCTGCTGCTGTGCCACCGTAACTCCGGCAGAAACCACATTTACACGTTTACAAGGCGTTCCCGCCAAACTTCCAACAAAGTTACAGTGCCACAACAGCAGGAAGTCTGAGGAAATTCAGGGGCAACGTCTGACAGTTCAGCAGTCCCTCAGTACTGCAATAAGGTACTGAAGTGTCGGTTTAGATTATATACTCAAGTCTCCAGAGTGGGGCTTAAATGCACAACCTTCTGACTCAGACACAAAAGTGCTAGCACTGAGCTAAGAATAACACCTAGAAGGTAATGGGACTTACAATTAATTGAGAGGTATGAGGATTTCATATTTAAATGTATTATTTTATTATTCAGTAACTGTTAAATTATTTCTAACACAATCATCATCTTGGGATCGTGTCAATTCGTTCTACGCGTTCAAAAAGCCCCATTTTACTTCCACATAAATATATAGCGCCATACTTGGTCAACACGCTACCCTTTCTTCTGAGAGCTGGGTTCAAATCCAGCCCTGAGTGATAATGTGAGACTGACTCTGCTGGCTGTAAGGGTGCGACGTGAATTAAGTGTGAGACACCATTCGCCCAGTTCCTAGTGGGATTAGACCCATAAATTGCCGGCCTCACGCAGAAGCCATAAGAGCAGTTGGTGTGTGAAATGAAAAAATTAATCCACTAGTGCAGTAAAGAATGTGTTCTGACCTTTCCACTATCCTCCTCGTTTCTGACCTGGGAATGCCTGATGTTGACACTGGCTTCCCGATGTGGAGAAATGTCTCGTTCCCCAGCACAGACTTCCTTCAACTGGCCGAGTGCACCAATTCACCAATATGGAAATTGTTGTTCTTTTAAAAAAATGTGTAAGATTAAAAGGAAATCAACTATTTTCACCCCACTTAAAGGCTCCTGTTAGAATAGTGCACTTACATGAACTGCAAACTAAGCTGCTGAGATCAAAAGACTTGGCACCCTGAGGAATGAGCTCAAAACAATAAGTTGCTGTGGTAAGGCATATTGATTAAGATCAATGATCTAAGCTCTTCTGATGATGGCGATAATGTGACGCAGGTGATGCTGATGTGTGTTGGGCACCTGTTGTCCCCTATTATTGGGCACACTGGCATGAGGTCAATTACGCACCTGATGCGCACCGCGTGCCAAAATACTACCCTGAGTGTTTCAAGAGCTCAGGGCCTGTGCACAGAATGCACACGAGGCTCATTACAGCCCAGAGTTTCATGCAAATTAGTGCTTCTTCCCATAATGCCTAAGCAACACTCAATTAGAATGGGCAGTTCAGAGGAAACCCGTAATTAAAAATTGTTTTGTTCCGCCTGGGTGGCCCTCTTTTTCTCAACAGGGTCACCTTTAGCTCTGCTCCTCACTTCTTCAGTCTCCAAGGGCCAATGCATTGAAGGGATTGCAGTGCTTTAAACCATGGACACAGAATGATGGCACTTTAAAGGCAGCCAGTAGTCCTTTCAATAGCTGCTGGTCTTCAACATTCTAACCCTCAACTCGTTCCAGACTGTCATGTGCTAAGCACCAGAAACGACACTAGAATATTTCACTGAACTGGCCTTGCATGACTGTCTGAGATCAATTCAGTGCAGTGCAAGTGCACACAGTACCCTGGGCTGGAATTTCCTCCGCAGGCATAGCCTGGAAGTTTGACTCAAAAATGTGCCCGTTCTACCAATGTCAAGTTACACTCAAATTTCCTGCCAATCTTATTGGAATACGTCCAAATGTAAAAATGGGCGGAAGTCAGCAGCCCAAGGAAAGTGCCGAACTCACACCCTATATTCCTTCTTTAAGTATGAAAATTAAAGTTTCAACTCATTTAACCATCATTTGTGCATATCAGGCACAGCATGTTTAAGAAACTGCAATCGGGGAAGCTTCTCAATTTTTAACGTGATTTATACTGATTCTATAAAAATGTATTCAACGAAACAGAAAATACAGAGCAGGGCTTAGTGAGAATAAATTGAAAAAAAATTGCAATAAAGCCCCAGAAAAACAACTTCCGGTCATAATTTGAAGAGAGCCTCTGAGCAAGTGCAACTAACTTGCATATAAGGCTCTATAACGTGGGGGTGGGGCTATTATGGGCAGAGATGCATTCAGGTGGAGAGATCAATGGACGATCGTAAAAGAGCGAGGAGGTTTGGGTGTATCGTACTTATGCTCAAAACTAATTTACACCCAAAATTCCACAATCTTTTAGGCTGTATATTTGCTTCCCCCGCTGATTGCGCATCTCCAGGTACAAACATCAGGCCAATGACAGCAGTCCTGGTGGCTCTACGGCTAGATCACATTTTCTGCCCAACTGGATAAATGCACCACCTAACGTGGTGCAAAGCCATATAGATCAGGAGGAACCCAGGCTCAGTCTATGGCCTGTTCGGAGAAGACAGACTTGCATTTATATAGCGTCTTTCATGACCTCAGGACGTCCTAAAGAGCTTTACAGCCAATATAGTACTTTTGAAGTGCAGGAAACGCAGCAGCCAATTTGCACACAGCAAGATTCCACAAACAGCAAGAAATAAATAATCAGATTATCTGTTTTAAGTGTTGGCTGAGGGATAAATAGTGGCTAGGACACTGGGGGTAAAGAACTCCCCAGCTCTTCTTTGAATGGTGCCATGGGATCTTTTATACCCACCTGTGAGGGCTGACGGGACCTCAGTTTAATGTCTCCTCCAAAAAGACAGCACCCCCCCCCCCAAAACAGTGCCGCATTCCCTCAGTACTGCACAGAAGTGGGGGCACTACAATTGCTCTCAGTGCCCTGGGGCTGAGGCAGGAAAAAGCTAGCCACCAGGATTCCCATTACTGTTTGCTGAAAGTGCATGTATGTGGATATTAGGATTGGATTTAACTGGAATCTCTATAGTTGTAAAGCCTGTTAACACTTCCTCTCTGTCTCATACATGAAGAATAAACAAGGTGGCAGAGGCACCTGTGGAACATGATCCCAGAGAAACGCTCGAGACAAAAGGGAACCTCTGACCTGAGGATTTGACAATCCCAATATTGCAGAAATACTTATAAGGACTAAATAAATAAAGAAATTATCAATTTACTCTTTGACTGCTTCAAATAAGTTGGAATGATGCCATGAATGCTAATAGTTAACTTATACGTGAAGCTATTTCCACTACTAATTTAAATAATTATAACCATGCAGACATAATCACCAGTTCCATTTTAAAAGCACATTTATTATTTTATAAAGAATACTAAACCCATAGGGCTTTTCATAAAAAACTATACAAAGATTAATACATGTAAATTAATCAGTTAACTTGAGTACATCTCCATATTATGTAAACAAGACTTCATAACTTCTCAAAGTTGGCAACATGGCTGAGCTATTGTCCCCTTCTATACTAAAGCAGTTTGGACTAGCAGCAAGGGATTTAATATGATTTCACTGATGTTTAAACATTAGTAGTCTCTTTATATTGGGTAGTCAGCAAGCATTTTGGCTTGATTAAGCTAGCCAATGCATTGTAAAATTTAACTCATTCACGGATTGGTTAGCTTTGCAACACACTGTGCAAGGACTAAGTAAAAATAAAGCATATCTAGATTACCCAACATAAGCATTATGAGGCAGGATGGACAATATTAACAGTAGACAGTAAATGTTGCCAGGCAAATGTGTATGGAACCTATATACAATTTTATTTGCGCATCTCCCACTGACAACAGAACATGGGTCTGAACGAAAAGAAAATGCTTTTATTTGATTTGAAGAGCTGGTATGTATGATTCCAAATGAAAAGGAATGTCTATTGTCACAGCAGAACGGTATAAGGTTCAACGGATGCTAAAGGTTTCCTTAACTGGAAAGGCGTTGATTGTCTTTAGCTTTTGAAAACTATAACTGCATAGTATAGGGCACTCAGTCAGTGATGGTAGAAACAAAATTCTTCAGAAACCATTTTCCAGGATAAAAACACATGGAAATATGACTACACAATGTTCAAAATGTCCTTCATCAATGCCATATTTTCTTAATTGCTGTAATCCGATTGCATTCATTTGAGTTGAATATAGTTAAGTGATATAAATCACAATTTTAATGTCATTACTTAGTAATGGAGCAATTGCTCTGCAGCAATTTGCTGACAATGTTTCACTTCCTGAAGCAAATAGAACTCACTATAAATAGTTCTCTTCAGAACCGGAGGAAGACACTTGTCCTTTCACTCTCGGCTGGCTCAGAAAAATATAAGTTCAAAAACACTATCTGAACAAGTCATTGAGTCAATTTAAAAAAGTCTTGATCACTAGGACAATGCTGATGAGGTTTCCACAGATGTTTCCTCTGTAGAACTGGGCTCTTCATTCCTTTTCGGATGGTCTCCCCTGCTGTTTGGGTCGTAGATCTCAATAGGTTTGGCCATTTTCAGGGCTGCCTCATAGGGTGGAGGGGTTTCAATGGCATATAGACTGTAGGGTGGAGGAGGCAAAATGATGCTGTTGGCATCTTGGAATGGGATGCCATTCCTACTGGTAGATACGTACTGCAGCGAACTGTTTGCTAACAAAGAGAAAAATCATGTTAAATAGGTTCACCAGTGATATTACCTGAATAAAAGATGACATTCATACAATATACATTCCCAGCAAACTGTATACTATGTCTATCTTTGTTCATGGCACTTTTCTAACTAAGTATATAGTTGAAGACAGTAAAAGATTAGAAAGCTAAATAGCTACAGTTAAAAAAAATCATAGCAGCAAATTCACTGATCCCATGCTTTGAGTGTGGAGCTGTACTCAAACAGAACAAGTTGGAGAATTGGTGCCATCTGAGCACAGCTCCCCACTGTCTGCAGGCCATCCAACCTCTGGGGCTAGAGAAGTGGGATTACAGCCAAGCCTGATCCAGTCCTCACCCAATGTCTATCAACCCTTGTTGGAAAGTGCACACTGGTAGATAGCAACTAGAACCCTGGCAGTTTCCTCCCCCTCCATCTCGGAGGATAAAACCAACTGTAGCATCACTACATTTGCCGTAGCAGAATTCAGTTAATTCAGTACAGATTGAGGATCGAACCTGGGACTGTCCTGGTCTAGTTAGCCCAGATACACTCTATATAAACCTACTGAGCCAGCCAAAGTAAATACATTAATGCAAATACACTTAACCAGAAGTCATTAGCAAGTTTGCAACTGACTTCTGGCAAACATTGACAATGTTCAATGAAGGGCAGCACAGTGATACACTGTGGTAGTGGGCCAATGTATGGAACAGTGGAATCACATCAATGATGCTCCATGCCAGTGAGTTGCTGATTTCAGAGGTTCCATCACAATGAGGTACCAAACAGAGGCTAGACTCTTCCTCATAAAGAGGAATAATCAGAGTGAGAATCACCACCAGACCACCCTCATGTGCCCATCTCCTAGTGTTTGACTCAGAGGTATTTGGGAGGGCTGGCCATAGGCTGCATGCCTGTTCTCTCAGCTACAGTCATAAGTGGCCTGAGAAAAGCAGAAAAAGGGAAATAAAACAAATCTGATTTGTTGAATCTCTTTTTACCAAGATCTGCAATAATGTAGGACAGAAACACACTAAATAAAGATTGGACTGACGCATGGTTGGTTACTTACGTGATACAGTGCTGTGGATGGTATTGTCATTATCAATGGCGATCACAGTAACTTCATAAGGTCTAGCCGGGAAAGTAGGGACCTGGGGTTTAGTCCTTCTACAGCATTTCACACAACTGGCTGCCACTCCACACAATAGCAACAAGAAGATGGTCAATAAAATCAACCTGAAAGATAAAAAAGGGATAAAATTACTTTGAAGACTGCATAAATACTAGTTCAATCCTCATTAATAGTCTTCAGCTTTAGTAACCCTCAAAACAATAATACATGTAAAGCCATTGAAGAATACAACACTGATCTTCAAGTGCATAATCTTATCTCCAGGATGATCAGTGATTATGTACATGGCTTCCATTTTGTGTTTGTTGAATGTTGTTTAATTGGGTGCCTAATTCTCCATTTTGGCATTTTTCCCAAATTGTTTAACCAGTTGACTAATCCTCCATTTTTTTTCGTCTTTTCCTTAAACCTTGCTTAACTGTTTGCCTAGTTCTCCATTTTCAGACTTGTCCCCTTGCTGTTTAACCCATTGTTACTATTGCCAGAAGGCTACAAATTAAAAAAACATAACAGACTGAACGTAAACAATCAAGTTGTTGGTACCCGATCCAAAATGTGTGGAAAGCAACTGGAATGACCCAGTTGTGAATGTGGTTGTATTTAGGAATCTACATTTACACCTTCCAAACTGATTGGAAACCATGAGTAAAGCCATTAGATTGATATGGTTGGAGATGGGGGGGAAGCACAGTCCATTCCACTGAAGTGTGCAGCTGATTTGGAAAAACTTAAAAGTCTTAATTTCTCTAAAACCCTATTCTTTTAAAAGGGCACGTTTACTGTGGAAGAAAGTGCAGTTGATGTCATTTTATAGAATATCAACAACCTTCACACTCAGTAGATCAGGATCCATATTTCTGTGGGCCCAGTGTGATGCTGCTAGTCTCCAGTTGTCTTTTGATATGGTTTTTTTGAGGAACTACAGCATCATTAAACTCAAACAGGAGAGTAGCACTAGGGAGGTTGCACAGAGCACCACTCATTAAATGTAAAGGGAGCTTTAGGGTGCATAATTAGAGTAATTTTCTTTCAAAGCAAAACCTGGAAGGTCTTAAAAGTCTTTGCACAAGCTAATCTTCAACTGTTAATTGGATTCACATTTTAATCCCTTGAAGTTTAGCACCTAGAGTTGTGGAACCAATTTACATAAACTCTAAACATTGCTCATCATTGTTGGTGTGAGCAAATTGCAGAAATCAAAGTGGCTATACTAAATACAATGATTATACAGATAAAGATGGACTGATACTTACCATACATACCACAGGCTGGTCCAACTCGAGAGACACCTGCAATTAATATGAAAGACAAATAATTTAGGGAGATTCATCATAACTATTCTTTTAAATATATCTTCTAAAATGAAATCAAAGAGACTTCTACTTGCAGAAGAGTGTGAGATGGAGGAACAAGGCAACAGAAAGAGTGAAAAAGGAGGAAAGAACAATCAGACAAGACAAAAAAAACCACCAAATATTTGTTCAACAGTTCAGTTGAAGAAAGGAATTCCAGAACACAATTTGGAGATGCTTAAACTCTTCTCTGAAAAATGCTAATCCATTTTAAGTTCTAATCACTAAGCCACTGATTTGAGGTTTCAACAGGGAAATATGCAGAATGTGATTCCTAAAATGCTGGTAAAAATGATAGATAATTGCATGTAGTTAAATCCAAATTTGACTTATTCAATCACCATAGAACAGTGGTCTTAATTATAACTTGAATTACAGAATATAATCTCCCAAACACTAATAAAAATCCCATGCCATAAAAATGGAATTTGATGTATTCAGTCACTATAAACCAGCCCTGATTAATTGGGTGCATTTTAAATTCCTTATGTTTTTAACTTTGCTTATTTTGAAATTTTGGCAAGCGAATGTATTTTCAGATTACATCGAACAAATGACCAGCCCGATATAAATACAGCAATTGGGACCACAGACTGAGCAATATGTGGGGAATTAAACAAAATACAAAACGATCCGAAGTTAGCACAGAAAAAGCAAGAAGAAACTATTAGAAAAGTAAACGGCAATTAGCAAGAACGCTCTTGATTATAATAAACGGATTATTCTGTATGAGATCGAAATCGTTCAAATCGGGCACAGGCACGATGGGCCGAATGGCCCCCTTCTGTGCGAGTCTATGAACTAATTGTGAGCGTGTGATTTTAAAACATAAAAAAGTGATGTATAGACTCACCCGTTAGTTTCTCCGGGGCCCGTGCCGCAGTTCTGAGCTTCAGTAAGTGAAGCCTATTGTACAAAACGGGGGAAAAAAATAAAATTACTTAACTCAGAAGTACAAGAGCTGATTTAAAAAAAAAGTTTTTAGCATCACAAGTTTAGACCAAACACACTTGTGATTTAAATGTACTGACGTAACATAAAACAGAGTTCAAAATTGTCTAGCAGCGTATTATTGCAAAAAAACGACTTGAACATGTAATTATATTTAACTGCGATCGTTAAACCCATAGGACTAACCTGAAATAAGCACAGGATGAATACGGCTGTTCTCACGACGACCGTGCACTTGTCCATCTCTCTCCCCCCACACCCACGTTCGCTTTAGTTTCCCAATTGCTGACAGTCGCCACCTCGCAAGAATTCAGGTGAAATTGACGAACTGGGCTCGACAAGACTGATGTCAGTTTCAGGTGTTTCATTCTCTAACCGCGGCCAGTCCTATTTATTTATATTCACCTGCCCCGCCCCTCTCTCTCTCAGCAACCCCCACTCCCTCCGCCCAGGGCAGTGACTGCCACACAGCAAAACCTCTCGATCACGCACAAACCTGTGTGTGATCATTAACCCCGAGTTGGGGACAGGTTGAAAGGATCTCCATGGGGGGCAATTGGCATATGTGTGTGCGTGAGAGACAGGTCACTTTGTTCTGGGGGAATCACCTTGCATTTAGTACGGTCCCTTTACCCAATAATCTACCCTTCCATCAGGCATCAGACCATTTTCCTGTTAAACTCATTCGGTGATGTTTTCTGTACATTATTACTGCGGTGAAACGAACATGGGGGGCGGTTTAAAATCTACAGACTTTAATATAGGGTACCGTCACTATTATTAAAGATCATCCTAAACAGTGCACCATAAATTAATAGAATTTTTATGTTATAATGAATATTTTATGTTAGCCTTTCCTCGTGATTCCACAAACAATATGCTGAGGGCGGGGAAGCAAGTATTGAAGGTTTTAAAATATGATAATGTAAATAAACATTTAAATATGAAAGTTTAATATTATTTTGAAAGCTCCTGTAGCTGCAAAACCTATAATGTCCTAATCAAACATCAATAGGAAACTCAAATTGAGTTACTTTATTTAAAATACTTATCTAGACAAACGCAAATTCCCAGCGTATTTATTAATGTAAAGAACACTACCTAATGTCTTACTAAATTTAGAACTGGTAATTATTTATGAGGGTTTAATGCAATAAAATACCGTGCTCGAGTCTTTGGCAGACACTCCTTATTCTGAAAGCACGTAAAGGAGATTGCAGCATTAAACACAGAGCTGTTTAATGAGTTGCATATTGGGCAGGTCCCACCAATCTACGTGACTCCTCTATTAACAGGCTGACCTAATATTACAAAGGATTGTAAGTCATTTCCGCCTTTATCAAACAGGCGGCGTGGAAAGAAATGTCAGCGATCAATTAGGAGCTGTGGTAAAGTGTTACCAACCGTACATTAACAGCAAAAGTGCTGCCGAATGCCTGACATCAAATGCTGCCGATTTTAGCAACATTTTCCACAGTGCGATTTACATATAACAGGAATAGTGATACCATTGATGAATAAACAACATTGTACTCTTGCACCGCACAGGGAGTGAAAGCATTACATGCACTGTATAAAGGATTGTTTCATTGTGAGATATCAGATTTAACATTCAAGTAATGTAGTCGCCGTACATACAAAAGTAAAGAACCTGCAGAACCTTTTAAAGAGGTAATGGACCAGCTGGATTTTCTGGAGTTGAAGGCTGTCCAAATAAACTTCAATGAGATTGAGCTGAAGAGACCTGGCCTTGGTTGAACTTGCAGTCAATCTGTCCTTTGTGGTTCTGCAGCATTTAGATAAGGGGCAGGCCATGATAATTATGGCCCCATTTCCCCAGTTGTTCCCAACCCCCTGTAGTTGACTTGCAGCTCCTATGCAGTATTACCCCTCCCCACTTCTCCACCCATCTTGCAACGGTTGATGCACATCGGCGGACTGAAGAATGTTTATGCTTTTCTTTAGGAACAGGAGGAGGCCATTCAACTGCTTGAGCCTGCTCCATCATTCAATTAGATCATGGTTGATCTGTTCCTCAGCTCCATTTACCCACCTTATCCATATCCCTTGATACCTTACCTAATAAAAATCTGTCAATCTCAGTCTTGAAAGCTCTAATTGACCCAACACCTAGATTTCCACGACCCTTAATGTGGAAAAGTGCTTCCTAATTTCATCCCTAAATGGTTTAGCTCTAATTTTACGATTATGTCCCCCTGTTCTTGATTCCCCACCAGAGGAAATAGCTTCTATGTATCTACTCTATCAAATCCTTTTATAATTTTAAACACTTCAATTAGATCAGCCCTCAAACTTCTAAACTCAAGGGAATACAACTCTTATGCAATCTGTCCACATAATTTAACCCTTTTAGCCCTAGTATCATTCTGGTGAATCTGCACTGTACCCCCTCCAAGGCCAATATATCCTTCCTGAGGTGCAGTGCCCAGAACTGAATGCAGTACTCCAGGTGGGGTCTGAACAAAGCTTACTGTGCCTCCTAACTTAGCATCATCTGCAAACTTGGATATATGACTCTCAATTCCTTCATCCAAGTCATTGGTATATATGTTGAAAAGCTGAGGTCCGAGTGCAGACCCCTGAGGAACGCCCTTGGTCACATTCCACCATTCAGAGTGCATTCCCTTTTATCCCTACTCTCTATCTCCTACCTCCCAACCAATTGTGAACCCATGTCCCAAGGTTACCTCCAAATCCAGGCCTAATTTTTAAATATCTTAATGCAAGATTTTTAGTGGGCTCCTTCTGAGCAGACAAGGTTAAAGCAGGGGTCCTGAAATTACAGCGTGCGATATGAGTGGATGAAAGACCACTGCGGCTGTCCAAATAGTTCACTATTTTAGTGGCGGTGCAAACCCTTTAAAAATAAATGGATTAGCTCCCCTGCTAAAATAACAGCAGCATTCCACAAAAAATGTGTTAAGCATGCATCCAGTAGCATGCCACGGAATAAGTTTAGGGCCTGCAGGGAAAAAAATTAAGGCATTTAATTTACTCTGGTGGGTCGGTAATCAGAGGACACAGATTTATGATAATTGGCAAACGAACCAGAGGGAAGATGAGGAGAAATATTTTTACGCAGCGAGTTGTTATGATCTAGAATGTACAGCCTGAAAAGATGGTGGAAGCAAATTCACAAGTAGCCTTCAAAAGGGAATCGGATATACTTGAAAAGGAAACATTTGCAGGGGTATGGGGAAAAGAAGGGGTGGGACTAATTGGACAACTCTTTCAAAGAGCCGGCACAGTCACAATGGGCCAAATGGCCTCCTTCTGTACTGTAAAATTCTATGATTCATGAATTATTGAAATGTCCAAATGTTCTTTTTTTAAAAAAAGCATCTTTACAATTCAATGCATGATACAGATCCATCATCCACTGAGATCCACACCTCAGATTCCACAGCAAATTACAGGCTTGCTTCTACTAGAGGGATATTACAGTGTGAACTGGCCGAAAGTCTCCTCACTGGAAAGTCACATGAAAATTCCAGCTATCATCTTAGCAATGCAGCTAATGCAAATTGCAGAATATCCACTAACCGTTTTGCATTCAGCTATTTTAATGCCATGATGCAAAAATCAGGTTGAAATGCGTGGTCAAATCACTTGTGCATATGTCAACATGACACGGGGGCTCTTCTCACAGTCTAAAGACAGTTTGTCGAACACCTTTTCATGAGGACAATTCCCCTTTGATGCTTATTTAATTGTAAGTGTGGAAACAGTAATCATTTTGTGAAATTAAATAATATTTGCTTCAATCACTCCTTCAGAAGTGATTCAGTATAAAAGGAAGGGAGACAGCTGATACTGAACTTATTACAGTTCCCACCAGTTGTACCACCCGTGCTTAGCATGGGCAGCCACCTATATCGGGCAAATGGCACTAACCATTTGTCATTACCATAGGCGTCAATTACAAAGGCTATTTCTGCAGCTCTGTATCTACCGGTTTAAAGGCTCCACTGATTTCAGGCAAAGTCAGGTCTTCAGACAGCTTCAATCAGCTGTTGACAGAGCTGTATCATTCTATGATTCTATGAAATCTCCATCAGCTGTTCGCACGGTTAACACTTACAGGACGCAGTCTGAAGTGGAGACTTCAGGCAACTTCAAATTGCTACAACCCATTATGGTTTTACCGTCCACCCCATATAGCGGGCAAATCCCATTATCACAAATGCGCCCGCTATATGCGGTGGGGTTGGTATATGCAGAACTGCTTCCTGAAATGGTTCTGCAACACAAGCTGTAGCTCCAGCTGCTGAAGAGATTGTCCCGCTGGTGTTATGGACAGTTTCTATAGTAGCCACTTCCACATTAAACAAGTGAGCCTGTGCAAGCTCACTCAGTTGTTTTAAGGTTATAATTAGCTAATATTTTCCAGAGTATGCTGCAGTATTCAATGGTGGGAAAGGTCCACACAGTGCAGCAAGAGCGAAACTGCTTTAGTGGTTTACAGGGTGGTTGTAAACATTTCAGCCTCACAGCCCACTCGAAGCCAAACAGCATGGCCGCCTCTTCCTCCAACTGCAAGGTGCTCTCAGAATCTGGTGCTGCTTCCAAACGCTCAGCCAACTGTTTTGGTGGTGGACACACGCACTACTGGACTACATTGATGGTTTGCCTTTGAAAACTGCAATCTGGCAACATAAATGTGTTGTAACAAGCTGAAGTTTCTTAAACCTATCCCATTTGGAAGGAAGGGCACATTCCTCATTTATAGGATTCCCACAATGGACCGCCTCAGACTGGAAAGTGACAGGTTTGTCATCTTGGTAATAGAAAATGGAGGATATCCACTGACTCATTAGCATTTGTTTTTTCCTCCTAATGCCATGATGCAAATAATGTTGAAATGGGTTGTTGCATCCTTGTGTAAGTGTCAACATGATCAGGGCT
Organism: Heptranchias perlo; assembly: GCF_035084215.1. NCBI lineage: Eukaryota > Metazoa > Chordata > Chondrichthyes > Hexanchiformes > Hexanchidae > Heptranchias > Heptranchias perlo. Next base: position 13,872,605 of record NC_090356.1, read on the forward strand.
CCATTCCCAACCCCCACCCCCCAAAAAAAAAGATTCGACAAATACCTTTTCATGAGGACAGCTCCGTTTTGATGCTTGTGTAATTGTACCTGCTTTAGTCCTACTGTTAGTTACTACATAAAAATAAAAGAGCTTTTGTTTCAATCACTGACTTCAATGACTTGAATAATGAGCCATCTTATAGCATATAAGTGAAGCATTTCGCAAATCGCCAGAGATATGGCCAGTTGAAATTGCAGTACCCCTTCTAATAGGAGTTTTTAAAATAAGCTGCAGGTTTTTGTGCTATGAAATCCACTCGATTTACAGCAAGGGGTGGATCTCAGAGTACCAGGGCAACACAAAAACACCATGCAGTTGTTAAAAAAAGTCACAATTGAGACTTTCATTTTCTAGTTAAGGGGACCTTCTGGTTAACCCCCATACAGACTAACCATGTTAAAGCTGCAGTCAGTTCTGCTTTCTGCTGATAGTGCTGTGCCTTCTGTGCCACCTCGTTTATATTACTGTGCTGCCACTATTGCAATGACAGTGCTGCAATATAAATACAGTACAAACAGATAGTCAGATATCATCGGACAAAAGACATTCCATTTTCGCAATACCTGCATTAATATATTTTATTTTTCCAGAGCTATCGTTCTAAAAATTGATGCTTTGTGTAATCTTTCATCCATTATCACTTTGAATGAACTGGTGGTCCCTCATGAGCTGCTCTTCCTCAACCAGCATGTTTGGAAACAGTAAGGAATGCCCATGCTCATCACTTTCTATGGCGCAGTTTAAATGCCCGCAGCAAACAGGATTACTGAAGGAAAGAACTGGCAGGAGAAAGTAGCCCAAAATGCAAAATTGGCACAGTTCCCAGCAAAATAAAACACTAATGGATGGGGCAAAATGCAATGCCAAAAAAATCCCTCAAAAAAAAAATTTTTTTCAATGAACAACGTCCTTGCCTTTAAGAGGCCTGCTTCTGCGGGCCAGGCCCCCCAGAGAAATCGGGTGCACACTTTCAATTGGTGCCTGGCCGTGGGCCTATTTTCCTGACAGCCATTGGAAAGTTTAACCTAGTGACTTTAAGACAACTGCACATGAAGCAGTTCAGCAATAGAATTGAAATATTAAACTGTCTGTCTGTGTGCTCTCCTTTCTCTCTCCCTCTGGTCCTGTTCTGTGCAGTCCCCTCCCTCTCACTCTGCTATCTGTACAGGATTACATTACAGCAGCAAGAAGAGAACAAAGATTACCCAAATAGGACCAGCAAGGACAGAGAAATACTGAAACCATAAGGTGCTAAAATAAGTCAGAAAAGAAAAACTGCAAGAGGAAGCAAATAGACTGAAAAGAGAGTAAATAGTAATAAATATTGCAATATAAGTTTAAAGAAAGAAAGAACATGTGATTGTATAGCACCTTTCACATCTCAAGATGTCCCAAAGTGCTTCACAGGCAATGAATTACTTTTGAAGTGCTGTTAGTCACTGCTGTAATGTAGGCAAATGGGGCAGCCAATTTATGTACAGCAAGCTCCCACAAACAGCAATTACATAAATTATCAGTTGATTTGTTTTGGTTGAGGGATAAACACTGGCATAGGACACTGGGGGACTTCCCTGCTGTTCTTCAAGTTTTTTTTACATCACTTGAAGATGTAGATGGGGCCTTACATTTCATCTGTTAGACAGCATTTCTGACAATACAGCACTCCCTCAGTACTGCACTGATGTGTGCCAGCCTAGATTACATGCTCAAGTCCTGAAGGAGGGGGCTTGAACCCATAATCTTCTAACTCACTGGCAAAAGTGCTATCAATGAGCCAAGGTGACAAAAAAAGCTTATCATTTCATTGTTTTTATTCTTTCCCCAGTGTATCCGTTCTAATATATAAACAGGAAAATATATAGGAAAAGCATAAGGAAATAGAGAAAAGCCAAATCAGGGTATAATGTATGAATGCATTGATGTCTGCGTAGTCTCCTTTCTCTCTCTTAAGATCAAAATACATAGGAATAGGAGCTTTGTTGGGTGGGAAAGCCAATGGCATCAATCTGAAGACCTGGAGTGACTTCAGTTAAAACTTCAATCTTCAACCCTGAGGAATCTTGAACATCCCATGATGGAAGCATTGAACAGTCATCTATCCTGGGAGAACCAAATGTTTGACTGGAGGTGTGAGTGGAGATGTGGATGAATTACTTGTGAAACAACCAGAGAAAATAGTTAGAAATGAATAGACTCGAGAGTTCAGACCTCAGTCTGACCTGAACCAGCCTGGCCACAATCTATCCAACCTGAGATTACCTCCCCATTGCCATTATTACTAACTACAGCAGGCCATATTTCCCTACCTGGGCTAACTTTAACTTTAACAGAGGCAATAAAAACTGAGTCATTCCTTCTGTTAGCTACAAAGTCTGTCATTTTCCTTGCCTTAATGTTAAAAGAATTGAAATTTAAAAAAACATACCCTGGCTTGGTAAGTGTTTGCTGAGGGATGATACACACAGGGACAGAATTCCTCAGCTTGGGCTAATAAGGAAAATTTTTGGCAGGCCTGCGAGGATGTTGTGCAAAGTTTTTTGCAAAACAATGCTGGACGTGAACAGAGCAGCACAGCTCTATCTGCTGCAGTGCATCATCAGCTGGCACCAACACTCCAAACCACCCTGGGAGACCTCTGTGGAATGGAATCATTGCACACATCATGTTCTCTGCAATCATTCACCAAAAAGTACATTGTGTGTGTTTATTGTAAATGTTTACAGTAAGGGAACTGAGGTTACTTTACCTGATCATTTAAACCAACAATTTCCATTGGATCGGTTTGGTGGACTTCGGACCAAAGAAGCTTCCTTTGCACACGAAAGGATGACAGGTAATGTATTCCAAATAATATTATTTCATTTAGTCGATTGTACAGTTCTTGTGATGTCTGGATGCATGTAATATTGTAATGTTTGTTGTGTTACAGTGTTTGTGATGTCTGAATGCATGTAATATTGTAATGTTTGTTGTGTTACAGTGTTTGTGATGTCTGAATGCATGTAATATTGCAATGTTCGTTGTGTTACAGTGTTTGTGATGTCTGAATGCATGTAATATTGTAATGTTTGTTGTGTTACAGTGTTTGTGATGTCTGAATGCATGTAATATTGTAATGTTTGTTGTGTTACAGTGTTTGTGATGTCTGAATGCATGTAATATTGTAATGTTTGTTGTGTTACAGTGTTTGTGATGTCTGAATGCATGTAATATTGTAATGTTTGTTGTGTTACAGTGTTTGTGATGTCTGAATGCATGTAATATTGTAATGTTTGTTGTGTTACAGTGTTTGTGATGTCTGAATGCATGTAATATTGTAATGTTTGTTGTGTTACAGTGTTTGTGATGTCTGAATGCATGTAATATTGCAATGTTCGTTATGTTACAATGTTTGTGATGTCTGAATGCATGTAATATTGCAATATTTGTTGTGTTACAGTGTGATGTCTGGATGCATGTAATATTGCAATGTTTGTTGTTGTGTTACAGTGTTTGTGATGTCGGGATTCTTGTGATATTGCAATATTTGTTGTGTTACAGTGTTTGTGATGTCTGGATGCATGTAATATTGCAAAGTTTGTGTGTTACAGTGCTTGCGGGGTGAGAGTTCATGTATTTTTCCTACAATGACTCATGAGCTTTTACATCTAGACTCCTCCTGTGCCCAATGCTCAAGTGCTCACCCAGGAAAGGCTGTCGCACTGTGGGTTGATGGATAATCTAAATGTTCAGTCGATTTGGCTACTTGTACCTGCAATTCTAATTGACGGACCTGTGTCAGTGCCAGGAGTCCCCTTTGCTGCAGTTGTTGTGGGATCATGTGCTTTGCTTGCAGGGACTTGTGCAGGGCAAAGAAGTGGCAATGAGCTGCTCCTGATATTACTATCACTTGGCTGGTCCTGTACGTGTCCTTGCATGTCACTGCTGGAGACTATCTCCTCATTGCAACAACAACTTGTATTTATATAGCTTAGTATATAGCATGTTTAACATAGTAAAACATCCCAAGGCACTTCACAGAAGTATTACCAGACAAAATTTGACACCAAGCCACATAAAGAGATATTAGGACAGCTGATCAAAAGCTTGGTCAAAGAGTTAGGTTTTAAGGAGCATCTTAAAGGAAAAGAGATAGAGAGGCGGAGAGATTAATGGAGGGAATTCCAGAGTTTAGGGCCTAGGCAGCTGAAGGCAGTACCACCAATGGTGGGGCGAAGGAAACTGGGGATGCACAAGAGGCCAGAATTGGAGGAATGCAGAGAGCTCAAAGGGTTGTAGGGCTGGACTGAAAGACCTACTTGCAGAAAGAACAATGGGTTTCCACAAGTTCACTCATACTCTCACCAATGGTTGTCCTTAATGTTCATCCAAAAGTCATTCTTTTCTTTTGTCTTTCTTTCTTTTTCCTTCCCTCAAAACAACGGCTGCAATCAGTCTCGAAAAAGCAAACCTTTATAAAAAGTAATCCCTTAGAAAATTTCTTTGAGGAAAGCAGAAATGTTTTCTAGCAGATTATTTGTTATATACAATTTATTTGGTACAGACTGACCGTATCTGCAACTACAAGTTTCAGAAACCATCAGCTCATCTTAAAACATTTTGCTTCAACTTCATGTGCAACCAACAATGGGAGAAAATAGCATCTAGTTGATTGGTTCTGATAGACACCAGTCCAGCCTTCCAACTGATCTCATTTGTTCTAACAGCCTCCTGTCCTACCTTCCAACTGATATGATTGGTTTATACAGACAACCTACAAATCCAGTGAAAAAACCTGAAGCCGGCACATGGATTGAAATGCAGATTGTCAGCTTAAAACATTGATAGTTGGCATGTATGCTGCAGGAACTAAGAAGTATAAGGTTACCATTGATGCAAACTTAATGAAGGTGAATTTGGTCTTGGGGGTGGTAACGCAAAATGGGGCATGGCAAATTGGCAGCCTGTGTTACACACTGACTGATTTTCATTCACATTAACTTCAATGGAACAGTGTACCTGTAAAATAGTTACAAAAACAAACATAAAATGTTCCAAGAACACATGCCTGCCCCCGATTTTAACTCCAGGCGAGATTTGGGTGGGTGGATAGCGAGGTGAGTGCAAAACTCACCCACTGCTGCAGAAATGAGGCCCGCTTCCAGCCCAGAATGGGCATTCAGTGGCGAGAAATTGCATGGCATGAACGTCGGCCTCTGACACAAGGTGAGTGGCGGGATTGTGCTCCGCAGGCATCTCATGGGGGTTTCGTGTTCGGGAGGGGTCCGCGTGGGGGATTCCTGGGTGGGGAAGGCCTAAGATTTCCTTGCAGAGTTCATTCCTGCTCCTCCTGGACCCACAAAGGAAAGAAAAAAAGAATCGGCCTCTTCTTTCTGGCAGGTTTTGATTGGCTTTCACCCGATGGGTTTTCCACCTCAGGCCTTAGTTGAAATTGCAGTCAGGTCCCGATGACATCATCAGAACCGGACTTTGGGCGGGTGTCGTTGCCGCCTGCTCAGGATGTCGGGATCCTGGTGGGTTTGTGGCGGGTGAGTAACCTAGCTGATTTTAACTGCCCACCCGCCTGGTTTCTGCCAGGCGGATAGGGTTAAAATTGCCCCCATGGTCGATACAATCAGTAGTGTTTTTTCTTCCACTTTACTCTGTCTGACACAATCATTTTATTTTGAAATGGGGAAGATGTGTAGTTGGAAGAGCCTCACTGAGGCATTGAGAAGAAGAGGGCCCCAGTCCAATCCAGCGGCACCATCCGGACCTCCAGCATTCCAGAAGTGAAGCAAGTCAGAATTTGGCAAGGTGCTCAGCTAAACTTTATACAGGAACTTAGAGAGGAACTGAGCTTAATAATGTTTTGATTGTTAAGATGTTCTTGTGTCTCAGCCCCTGTGATTAAAGAAGAGAATGTTCAGAACTTTGTGACTATTCTAAACTGCCACTATCTGTTTTTAGTTAGATTCAGGAATTACCATTACACCAGATGACTCACCGGATGTGATTCACATGACTGTGTATTGAAGCTATTGGAACATAGACAAACGATGCAGTCAGTTTCTCTGTCTGTCTGTCTGTCCATCTGTCCATCTCTCTGTTTGTCAGCTGTGTCTCAGTGGTAGCTGAGGGAGTGCTTCTATCTCCAAGGTGCCAACCTTCGGATGAGAGGTTAAAATTAGGCCCCATCTGCCCTCTCAGGTGGGCATAAAAGATCCCATGGCCCTTTTTGAAGAAGAGCAGAGGAGTTCTTCCCGGTGTCCTGGCTAACATTTATCCCTCAACCAACTCCTAAAACAGATGATCTGGTCATTTATCTCATTGCTGTTTTTCTGGGACCTTGCTGTGCACAAATTGGCTGCTGCATTTCCTACATTACAACAGTGACTACACTTCAAAAGTGCTTCATTGACTGTAAAGTGCTTTGGGACATCCTGAGGTCATGAAAGGCACAATATAAAGCAAATCTTTCTTCTTTCATTAAGAACAAAGTTAAGGGGTAAATATTAAATGCATAATTAGAGAAACATATTATAATAATCAAATATTGGGGAACTTCAGTAGAGTGAGGTGCACTGAGGTCAGTTGTAGTGTCCATACAGCCACCACAGCAGAGGCCATGGATTGAACTTGAAACCCTTATGGTCTGCATGGCTCAGAGACATGCTGGTAAGGATCATAAAGTCACTTTTTAATTTCCAATTTAAAAACTTGGGTACTTTGTGGTTTCCATTTTAGCCGTTAATAAACAGGAGGAAATCAGGGGAAATGGGAACCCCAGAAACACCCAGGTAAATTTGGAGAAAATCAGTAAATATTTTCCAAAATGGAAACGATTTTATTTGGCCAGTTATTTTTCTGCACTTCAGGAGATTATAACAGATGTCATTGATTTGCATGGGATGGGAGGATAACACATCTCACAGCTGCTTGGGTGGCTCAATGGACTAGGAAAATAACTTTGTAAGCTTTCTGTGTATCTGGTTGGTACTGCTGGAGACATTCTTACTTTGGCACCAATTATTCCAGAAAAATAGAATCCTTTTCTAAAGTAATAGTCTTTTCAAGGGTCATGGAGGGAGGTGCACCAAACAACTCAGTTTTCTTTGCTCGTTAGTGTGTAGAGAGCACAGTGACTGGTAACAATTCATTCATCACTGGACACAAGTGGCTATCAGACCCGGATTTGTCAATGGCAAATCTTTTACTGAAAAGGGCCATTCACATTACAGTTTGAGCACAGTCTACACAGAAGAACCTTGTCAAAGTTGTTTCATACGTATTACAACATAAACCCAAACTATAACTAGATTAAGAATTAAACATAGAATCATAGAATCATACAGCACAGAAGGAGGCCATTCTGCCCATCGCGCCAGTGCCAGCTCTTTGAAAGAGCTATCTAATTAGTCCCACTCCCCTGTTCCTTCCCCACAGCCCTGCAACTTTTTTTCCTTTTCAAGTACATATCCAATTTCCTTTTGAAAGTTACTATTGAATCTGTTTCTACCACCCTTTCAGGCAGTGCATTCCAGATCATAACAAATCGCTACATAAAAAACTTCTCCCCATCTCCCCACTGGTTCTTTTGCCAATTATCTTAAATCTGTGTTCTCTGCTCACCGACCGCCCTGCCAGTGGAGACAGTTTCTCTTTATTTACTCTATCAAAACCCTTCATAATTTTGAACACCTCTATTAAATCTCTCCTTAATCTTCTCTGCTCTAAGGAGAACAATCCCAGTTTCTCTAGTCTCTCTATAAGTCCCTCATCCCTGGTACCGGTAAATCTCATCTGCAGCAACTCACCAAGGTTACTTTAGCAGCACCTCCCAAACCTCTGACTCCAACCATTCAGAAGGACAAGAGAAGCAAAGTCATGGGAACACCATTACCTCCAAGTTCCCCTCCAAGTCACACACCATTTTGATGTGGACTTATAATGCGACTCCATCATTGCTGCTGGGTCAAAATCCTGGAATTCCCTACCTAACAGACTGCATCGGTTCAAGTAGGCCCACCTTCTCAGGGCAACTAGGGATGGGCAATAAATGTGGCATTGCCGGCATCAATCAGATCCTAAGAACAAATTTTTAAAAATAGGCCAGGAATGTCCATTTTGAATAAATTCCACTGTGACCACTGCTGGACAGTAAGGCATAGAATTTGCATTGGGGGTTCTCCTGATCTCCCACTGTAACTTCAGCAGAAGGTCAGCAGAAATGCTGCAGAAACACTGCAAACGGACATTTATGCTGTTCCTCCAGGATTTCCACTGAAGAGGAGATACAGCGGGAGATACAGCAAAAGATACAGCGGGAGATCCCCAGATGGAAATCTTACCGCTAAATGGCAGGATATTTGATATTGAAGGGTATCACAGCTGAGCACAATTCTGAGAGTCAGTAAAATCTGACTTTGTGTACAATTTTGGACATTGGGAAAACAAAATGGAGCTTTCAAATTCAGATGTATTTCTTCAGAGATTGTCAACAGATGTAGAATTTTACTCACCGATACTTAAAATTGCAGATTGCAAATCAAACAGCAATGTTGGTGTATATCTCCCAGGATACAGTTTGATCAAACTCACATACCAACCTGTTTCCTGTTGAGGTTACTTTATCAGTTTGTGCACACATCTACTCTACAGTGTAACACTGCATTCCAAGATTGGCTTGAAAGCTGTTATCCGGGACAGATGGCAAATTGATTTGAACTTTTTTTTTATCTGATGAGTGAAGGTCTCCTCTCCCACAAATAAACTAGATAGGACAAGATTGTAACTGGAGCAGGCTGGAGGATCCTTCAGTGCAGACAGCGCTGTCCAAATCTGATCAGTGGTGTTCAATTTTGGAATATCAGCATTATGTTTCGGAAATAAAGTCTTAACGATTCTAGAGCTGCTGGTGAGTATGAGCGTGAAACTTTGTGGGAGCAATTTTCTACCTTGCAGTCGATTTTTAAAATCAAATGTAAGTGCTGAAATGAATTTTTATATTCTCTAATTTTCATTTCCTGTACATCAGAGGTTTTCAAACTTTTCTTTGTGGGGGACCCCCGCAAATATTGATATCCTCCCAAAGACAACGTCAGCTACCCAAAGGAAAACTGTACTTTTACTTCAAAAAATATTTTCATCAGTATATTCATATTAATATCCTAGGTTGCTGAGGGAAGTAAGGGTGCAAATTGCAGAGGTACTGGCCATAATCTTCCAAACATCCATAGATACGGGGGTGGTGCCAGAGGACTGGAGAATTGCAAATGTTACACCCTTGTTCAAAAAAGGGTGTAAGGATAAACCTAGCAACTATAGGCCAGTCAGTTTAACCTCAGTATTGGGAAAATTTTAGAAACAATAATCCGGGACAGAATTAACAGTCACTTGGACGAGTGTGGATTGATTAGGGAAAGCCAGCATGGATTTGTTAAAGGCAAATCATGTTGAACTAACCTGGTAGAGTTTTTTGATGAGGTAACAGAGAGGGTAGATGAGGGTAATGCAGTTGATGTGGTGTATATGGACTTTCAAAAGGCGTTTGATAAAGTGCCGCATGGTAGGCTTATCATCAAGATTGTGGCCCATGGAATAAAGGTGGCAGTAGCAACATGGATACAGAATTGGCTAAGTGACGGAAACAGAGAGTAGTGGTGTACAGTTGTTTTTCAGACTGGAGGGAGGTGTACAGTGGTGTTCCCCGGGGGTTGGTGCTGGGACCACTGCTTTTCTTGATGTATATTAATGATTTGGATTTGGGTGTACAGGGCACAATTTCAAAATTTGCAAATGACACAAAACTTGGAAGGGTAGTAAACAGTGAGGAGGATAGTGATAGACTTCAAGAGGATATAGACAGGCTGGTGGAATGGGCGGACACATGGCAGATAAAATTTAACGCAGAAAAATGTGAAGTGATATATTTTGGTAGGAAGAACGAGGAGAGGCAATATAAACTAAAGGGCACAACTCTAAAAGGGGTACAGGAACAGAGAGATCTGGGGATATATGTGCACAAATCATTGAAGGTGGCAGGGCAGGTCGAAAAAGCAGTTAAAAAAGCATACGGGATCCTGGGCTTTATAAACAGAGGCATAGAGTACAAAAATATGGAAGTCATGATGAACCTTTATAAAATACTGGTTCGGCCACAACTGGAGTATTGTGTCCAGTAACCTTTCTATGATTTTATGATTCTATGAATATAAAAATATTAATATTTTTATGACTATAGAAGATTAAAAAGGATGATCTAATTGAGATGTTTAAGATGGTTAAAGGGTTTGATAGGGTAGATAGAGAGAAACCATTTCCTCTGGTGGGGGGAGTCCGGAACAAGGGGGCATAACCTCAAAATTAGAGCTAGGCTGTTCAGGGGTGATGTCTGTAGACACTTCTTCACACAATGGGTAGTGGAGATCTAAAACTCTCTCTCTCTCTCTCTCTCTCAAAAAGCTGTTGAGGCTAGGTCAATTTTTGTTAGGTAAGGGTATAGATTATGCCACTTCAGATGGGATCTGGGTTTTGGTGGATTCAGGCACGGAGTGGTTTAATCCAGCCTCCCTTTAAGGAATTGCTTAGGTTCAATATTCTGTAAATGACAGGTTTACCATTCAGTGCTCAGGACTTCCTCGTAGAGCAAGGTTTGATTTTGAATGCTGGCCTATAAATTTAACTCGTAGCTTCCTGATGCTCCAGCTGGAAAGTATTCTGAGCAATGTGCAGCTGTGTCACAAGCACAATCTTTGGTTCACAAAAGGGCAAGCAGACATGTGATTTGTTGCAACTTATAATTCTTAATATTTAGTTTGACGAAATAGCTGGCAAACTGTGAGCAGAAAAAATCTCAGATCTGTGTCCTCTAATAACCGACTCTCCTACCACTGGAAACAGTTTCTCCTTATTTACTGTATCAAAACCCTTCATAATTGTGAACACCTCTATTAAATCTCCTCTTAACCTTCTCTGCTCTAAGGAGAACAATCCCAGCTTCTCCAGTCTCTCTACATAACTGAAGTCCCTCATCCCTGTCCCCATTCTGGTAAATCTCCTCTGACCCTCTCTAAAGCCTGTTGATGATGTTGTTATTAGATACTCCATTCAGACCCATCCATATGCCACTATCTATGTGGACAGGGTCAGACTTTTGCATCTGAACATGTCTGAAGGTGCAGAAACTAAAATTCATCAATGTGGTCATAACAGAACGATGTACACTCCTCTGGTCAGACTTAGGAATCTCTTCCAGAGCATGGACAGCTCTGTCGGTGGCTGTGAGGAGCACAGCTGCGTTGAATGTTAAAGTACAAAAAGCAGAACACTGCAGAGGCTGGAAAGGGTCTGAGGAAGGATCCATACCTGAAACGAGTTGACTGTTCCCTCCACAGATGCTGCCTGACCTGCTGAGCATTTCTAGCATTTTCTGTTTTTTTTTAAAAAAAACTTTTATGTGTTCTGCTCCTGCCAAACAACTGTGAGAGATTTTTTTATCACATCCTCTAACCATATTTGCATCATTCAGGTCACTGTTGTATTGTTTGCCAGTGAATGCATTAGCTTCCTTTTGGAAATTGTAAACAATTTTACAACACCAAGTTATAGTCCAGCAATTTTATTTTAAATTCACAAGCTTTCGGAGGCTACCTCCTTCCTCAGGTGAACGATGCTCTCTGGCTGCTTTCCTTTTGGAAAGCAGCCAGAAGCAGGAAAGAGCTCTCCAATTCTAAACATGTTGCAGGATTCCACATAGTGCATTGCACAACTGACTGTACCTATGTGGCCAGACATTGGCCAACTCCTAATTCATGAACTGCTGCATAAAAGTGCAGTTAGTTTGCGATGATAGGAACTGAATTATACCTGTGAATGCCTGCTACTCTGGCATTCTACGGTAATCAATGATGCTAGCCTTATTTGAAAACTGCAGAGACGGCTGCTGGGTGACTAAGGATATGCATGGCATCCATGGCTGATGCTATCACTGCATAACCACAGGACAAGACCTGAGAAGAGGTGCAATGCAACACATGCTTTCACTAGTATCTCAGTTGGGCTGACCATCAGCAGCAATTGATGCGTGGAAGGATTGTGGGGAGTGTTACAGTGCAGAGCAGCACAGGTCTACAAGATTGCTGTAGCTTGCTGAGTCCTGCATGAATTCGCCACGCAAAGGGGCTTAGCCATGGACCAGGCAGAAGAAGAAAGGCAGCAGCAAGTGGAGAAAGAACACCAGCAGGATCCTGAGACAGAAAGCTTGGCTGAGCAAAAAACAGTTCAGTCAGGAAGAGTCACCAGGCAGCGTCTAATAGACTAAGAGGATAAAAAAAAAAATTGGATAAGGGCCGTTTTTGGGCGCGGGTAGCGTGATGTGCTATTACTCTGCGCCCAATGACCCCTGTGCAGGCAGGACGCAAGTTTCGGCTGGCCCAAGGACTCACCTGCAATCAGCGTTCCATTCCGGGCCTTGCACGTGGAATCAATGCAATTTGCATTGTTCAACACCAGGGGGAGCTCAATCTCTTAAAGGAAGGATGTTTTTTAGAAATCTCTTAAAGGTGGCTGATACCTGTTATTTGCTGAAAATAACAGTCTACTGTCTGCACAGAGTCTGAATGGAGATCAGACATCACACACGTAAAACACAGATGCAGGTCCCATCCCTAGGTTTACTCACTGATGAGTTATGTTAAAACATTGAATAAAGGTTGCACACTACTAAATCCCACATCCTCCAATCTGCACACCAGACCTCACCAATTTGCCGATCTGAGTTGGTACCAGGCCTGCGAGAGTGCGTGCACCAAGATTCTCTGCTGATGCACTAGAGTCCTTGGTGCAAGAGGTGGACAGAAGGAGGGACATCCTCTATCTGCAGGGGGCGGGGGAACAAGAGGTCCTCCAGACATATATCCAAAAGGCAGTGGGATGCAGCAGGGGATGAAGTCAATGCCAGGCACACAGCATCATGAACATGGATGCAGTGCAGGAAGAAGTTCAATGTTTGACATGAGTGGTCAAGGTAAGTGAGGTTAACTGTCAAGTGGCATCTCATGCCAACTGCACCACACACTACACCCCCCCATCACCCACATACCAGCCAACTCTTACCATCAGTACTCAACTCTTCCAACCAGATGCTTCCTCTCACCCTTACACATTACCACTGTTTCAAGCCGCCCACCCACAACTCACAAGCCTCACACATGGGCAGCTGTTCAACTATGACAGGCACATCACCCAGACACATGTCCCGCTTTCTTGCAGAAGAAGGTGGCGGATATCAGGATGCAGCAAGTGGCAGTGGCATTTAGCCCCTCAAGCCTGTTCCACCATTCAATGAGATCATGGTGGACCTGTGATCTAACTCCACATACCTGCCTTAGCCCCATATCCCTTAATACCCTTGGTTCACAGAAATCTATCAATCTCAGATTTAACATTCACAAGTGAGCTAGCATCAACTGCTGTCTGCAGAAGAGCGTTCCAAACGTCTCCCACCCTTTGCGTGTGGAAGTGTTTCCTAACTTCACTCCAGCACATCCTGGCTCTAAATGTTAGGCTATGTCCCCGTGTCCTAGTATTGAAGTCTAGGAGACCTCCAAAAACAGTTACAAATGTCTCAGCAGCCAGAGGCAATAATCCAGCCACTTACCTGTAAATCCTGCATGGTCCCTTTAAATAGCACTGGTGGGGGGGTTCTCCAGGCACTCTATGACATGCTCAGATGGTCGGGGTTAAGGCTGTGCATTGAGTTGAGTGTTAAGTCCCAAAATGGTGTCTTTCACTTTAAATCAGCGTTGCACACTGATTGAAGCCATTTTCTCCCTACTTTACATGATTCCAGCGTTCGTTATCTGAGCCTGCGCTAACTCCTATACCAAGATGGCATCCAGTGTACGTCAAGCTGGAAACGTGCGTGCGCATCCAAGGCGTCATCTGGGATGTCAGAGAGGCCATGTAGCGCCGAAACAACGGACGCTACACGCCCTAAATGTTTATTAAGTGCCTAATACCTCTAATGCACAACAGTCATCTCCAAATGTGTCTAATACTCTTGCCAAATAAAGCATCAACTCCATTAGGCATCATTTCTCCCCAATGCCCTAAATCTGCCGTAAACCAAAAGAACTGTCACTCGGGAACAACATGAGCACTCCTGTGAATTTAGAAAAATAAACAATTGGCAAAATGCAGCAGATTCTCCTTCTGAAAGTGCGGCAAGTTTAGAGTAAAGTGCAGATCAGATGCATTAAATAGCAGCATTGTCAAAAAAAGCCACATGTTAGCACACTTAGGTGCACTGCCCAGCAAATATCTTCCTCACCTGTTCCCAGATGGGAGGCCACAGGTGAGACAACATTCACTTGCTTTAGTGTTGTTCTTTATTGCAGGTTGGCCCTTCTCTCCAAAAAGAGCCCAATGTTGATGCAGGACCTCTGAAGCAGTGTCACACTGAATGGGGGATTTTTCCTCCCTTTGGTTGGCTCCAATCATTTATTTCTCTTAATTACAGATTGACCAGCAGGCATTGAAGAGCCGTTGCTGCTCGATAACATATGCTTGGACCCCACCCTCCACAATGTATCATGGGCTGTGTGCCAGGAGTGACAAGTGTTTATTATGATGAACTGACTTTGCATTAGATTGTGAGTTCGGTGTCTTGCTCCTCAGGCACATGAGGTGGCTGAGGTGTAGCCGACCAGCCTGGTAACCAAGTCACATCAGTGGGCCGATCCCCAGGTTTGTGTTGTACACTGAGGAGATCATTGTTCATGATTTGAAATGTGGAGGAAACCAACAAAAAAGGATGGAAAGCAGAAGTACTTATGGTTTCTATTTATAGCTGTAGGTTATTATTATGGATATAATGTTCAGCTAAAAAACACTCTGTCCAAGACAGAAATTAGAACACAAGAATCTTTTGGGATAGGAACAGGCCAATAAACCCAACCAAACTATCCATTGTTGATAGATCAACCCCACCTGCCTGACTTCTCACCATATCCTACATTACAACAGTGACTACACTTCAAAAGTACTTAGTTGGCTGTAAAGAGCTGTGAAAGATGCTGTATAAATGCAATTCTTTCTTTTATATCCTTCAACCTCTTCTCTGTCCAGAAATGCATCCAGTTTTCTCTTGAGATGTGACTTAAATCAGGATTAAGATTAATGAGTTCGCATACAGGGAGTTTCTTTGGAGAAGTAAAGAAAATGAAAACTGAATTTTGCTCATGAATAGAAACACTGTATTAACAGGTGAATGGGATTGGTTTGGTGAAAATCAGGTTTTTAAAAAAATTCATTGGTCCATGAAATCATTTCAGTTTAATCAAGACTGAAGCAAAACCCAGATCCCAGAGATTGGAGTATACTGTGTCACCTGATCTCCCTTGTCTAGAATCTCCAAATTAGGAGCAATCTGATCCTTTGCCCAAATGCTAACTCCAGGCCCTGTTCTGCAGGCTGAACAAAAAGATTACTGTTACATGGAATAATGTAAGACTATACTCAACTGGCATCATAACTCAATGGATTGGGGGTAGAACTTACCACACAAGGCAACATCACTACAAAGTGTATTTTTACATCACCCTTAATGATTGATCAGCTGACCAATTAATTATTGTACATTGGGCGGCTATGTTTGAACACAGACATGTAATTTCATTAGTTAGGTTTTATCTTCTTGTATGGTATTTTCATTTAAAAATACAAAATCCCATTGCATCAGCCCTCACAGACTGTGCTGAGTCATTTCCTCACCATTAAGTTTTGTTATGGCTCATTCTTCCAGTCTTTGGCTGCTTGTCTCATCGAGGCTGGATTACTAATATACTTACTCATAGTGGGTAAGAAATACCTTTCAGATAAGTAGACAAATACACTGGCACACTGGCTCAGATTTAAAGTGGGAGTGTTACGTCTGTCATGGTACTAACCCCGAGTCAGTGCAGATGTTGGTGAGCCTGTTGGATGGAGAATGTGCTGTTTTAACCCATACGGAAATTTGATTTAACTCCTAAGCCCAGCAGACACTGGGTCACGTTCAGTTTCTTGGGCTAACTAGTTTTGTAAGTTTTCAGCTCACACTGTTGTGCTGAAACAAACATTGTTACTACAGTCAGCCTTGGCTCAGTGGTAGCACTCTTGCCTCTGAGTCAGAAGGTTGTGGGTTCAAGTCCCACTCTAGGACTTGCAGCATATAACCTTGACACTTCAGTTTAGTAATGAGGGAGTGCTCTATTATTAGAGCTGTTGGCATTTGCATGAGATGTTAAACTGAGGTACCACCTATTCAGGTAGATGTAAAGAGTAGGGAGTTCTCCCAATTTCACTGGAGATCATTTATCACTTAGCTAACACCAACAAATCCCATTTGCTGTTTATGGGACCTGGCTTTGCACAAATTGGCCATTGCGTTTACCTACAAAATGAAGAGTTAACTGCACTTCAAAAATAATTGATCGACTGTGAAACACTTTGGGACAACCCACAGACATGAAAGATGCTATGTGAATGCAATTTGTCTTTTTTCCCATTCTTTCCTTTTCCTCATACCCTGTGTCTTAATTTTATTTTTAACCTTAATTTTATTTTACTTTTAACCTAACCCAATCTAGTTTTGCTATACCCTATGGGGCTGATTTTAATCTTCAGATGTAAGAACATAAGAACATAAGAAATAGGAGCAGGAGTAGGCCAATCGGCCCCTCGAGCCTGCTCCACCATTCAATAAGATCATGGCTGATCTGATCCCAACCACAAATCTAAAGAACACAAGAAGTAGGAGCAGGACCCGGCCACTCAGCCCCTGGGCCCTCTCCGCCACCCACAGGGGATTGACCGATCCGAACTCAGCTTCATGTCCAATTTCTTGCCCGCTCCCCATAACCCCCAATTCCCTTTACTTCTAGAAAACTGTCTATTTCTGTTTTAAATTTATCTAATGATGTAGCTTCCACAGCTTCCTGGGGCAGCAAATTCCACAGACCTACCACCCTCTGAGTGAAGAAGTTTCTCCTCATCTCAGTTTTGAAAGAGCAGCCCCTTATTCTAAGATTATGCCCCCTAGTTCTAGTTTCACCCATCTTTGGGAACATCCTTACTGCATCCACCCGATCAAGCCCCTTCACAATCTTATATGTTTCAATAAGATCGCCTCTCATTCTTCTGAACTCCAATGAGTAGAGTCCCAATCTACTCAACCTCTCCTCATATGTCCACCCCCTCATCCCCGGGATTAACCGAGTGAACCTTCTTTGTACTGCCTCGAGAGCAAGTATGTCTTTTCTTAAGTGTGGACACCAAAACTGTATGCAGCATTCCAGGTGCGGTCTCACCAATACCTTATATAACTGCAGCAATACCTCCCTGTTTTTTTTATTCTATCCCCCTAGCAATAAAAGCCAACATTCCGTTGGCTTTCTTGATCACCTGCTGCACCTGCATACCAACTTTTTGATTTTCTTGCACTAGGACCCCCAGATCCCTTTGTACTGCAGTACTTTCCAGTCTCTCGCCATTAAGAAAATAACTTGCTCTCTGATTTTTCCTGCCAAAGTGCATAACCTCACATTTTCCAATATTATATTGCATCTGCCAAATCTCCGCCCACTCACCCAGCCTGTCTATATCCCCTTGCAGGTTTTTTATGTCCTCCTCACTCTCTACTTTCCCTCCCATCTTTGTATCATGTAAATCAATTTTAAATCAAAAGCAAAATACTGTGGATGCTGGAAGACAGAGAATGCTGGAAAACCTCAGCAAGTGAGGCAACATCTGTGGAAACTGTTCCGACACTAGGTCTTCGACCTGAAACGTTAACTGTGTTTCTTTCAGTTCTGACACTAGGTCTTCGACCTGAAACGTTAACTGTGTTTATTTTTCCACAGATGCTGCCTCACTTGCTGAGCTTTTCCAGCATTTTCAGTTTTTAAATCTGTTCTAATTTGGCTTCTAATAAGGCCTGCCTGAAATCCAAGTGTGAATAGCACTTGATTTTCCGGTCTAATCTCATTTGCATAGTTATTCACAACTGCATGAGTCTCAGAACACTTCACGGATAGTGAATTACTTTGAAGTGCAGGCTGTTGTTATAGAAGCAAATGCGGCAGCCATTTTGCATAAAGCAAGATGCCACAACAGCGACGAGGTAAATGACCAGCTAATTTGCTTTTTAGTGGTGTTGGTTGAGGAAGGAATGTTGGCCTTCTCTTTTTTGAAAACTGCCATGGGGCTCTTAACATCCATCAGAACTGGCAGACAGGGCCTCGGTATAACATCTCAACCAAAGGATGGCACCTTTGACAATGCAGTACTCAGTAATATAGTGGAGTGTCAGCCTAGATTATGTGCCGTAGCCCAGGAGTGGGGCCTGAATCCATTGCCTGTTGACTCAGAGGTGAGAGTGAGAGTTGAGCCAAGCTGACATTCTGCATTCTGGAATTCCCATTCAGAGAGACCTCAAGATCGATTGGAGTGGAAAATGGAAATGTTACACTGGATTAGAACTTCTGAGGGATTGAGGTAAGTTGCTGAGGTAAAGTAAAGGGAGTTTTACCCTGTACTTCATCCACACTGTAGCTGACCTGGGATTGGTACAGGGCATTAAAAAACACAGTGTCCCATTCCCCAGCACTTGACATCTCTCGCCTCGAACATAAAAATGAACCTAAAACAAGTTTAAAAGTTAAAATTGGTTAACACAGGTGGCTCTAGTCTGTCTGCTTTGCATCACCCAAAGGGAGTGTACTCATAGAGGTTTCATTTAGGCCTAACTATGATCTGGCATAAGTCCAGATTGTTCTTAGTCTGGGCGCCTGTGAGCTTTCATTGTGGCTGCTTAAAACTGGTTTAATTACTTCAAAATCAATAAGGATGATAGTATAATTCCTTGATACTACACTTATGATATTGGGGTAAATTTTAACCCGGAGCTGGGAAGATGGCGGGGGGGGGGGGGGGGGGGGATTCCTGACTGGAAACCTGGAAGTATGGGTTTCCCGGAAGTCCTTATGATTTTGACATAAGGACGTCTTTTTTTTGTCAGTTTCTGGCCCGACAGGGGCCGTCAGTTGGACGGGAGAAGAGCCAAGATGCAAATGCGAGCAGGTAAGTCTTAGATAGGGGAGGTCAGTCATGGGGGGGGGGGGGGGTCGGGGTCGGGGGTCATCGAGGGGGGTCGGGGTCATCGGGGATCGGAAGTCACTGGGGGATGTTCATTGGGGGTCGGGAGTTATTGGGGATTGGAAGTCATCAGGAGTCGGTCATTGGGGGGTCAGGAGTTATCGGAGGGGTCAGGAGTCATGGAGGTGTCAAGAGTCATCGAGAGTCGTTCATTGGGGTCGGGCGTCATCAGGGGACGGGAGCCATCGGGGTTGGGGATCATCGGGGTCAGTCATCAGGGGTCAGGAATCATTGGGGGGTCGGAGATCATGGGGTTGATCGTAGGGGAGGGACGGGGATTGTGGGGAGGGGTCGGAGATTGTTGTGGGGAGGGGTGTTGCTGCAGGTAAGCTTGTTGGGCTTGGGGGAAGCACTCATGCTCCTCCAGGCCCCCGATAAAGGCACTTACCTGTTGATCCGGGCCTTCTCACCTCCTCTCACGTGGCATGAAGTAGAAGGCCCGGGAATCCCCAGGAGTTAAAAATAAAAAAGCTGTAAAAATGGAGGCCCGCAGTCTCCCTGAAAACTTTCACTGACCGACCCACCTGCTAAGAGTGGGTTGGTCGTCTGCCCCTTGTCCCGTCTCTGTTAAAACTGGAAGTGGGTGGGTTGGAGGCGAGTTGGGGTTGGGTTTTAGTTTTTTTTACAATTTTTACCTTCCCACCCTCCCCCAAACCACCTGTTCATGGGGTTAAAATGAAGCCATTATCTCTCTGGATTCTATTCTTCTATGTTCCCATCCTTAAAAACACAAACCACTTCATCCTCGGTTGGGAAACATTTACCGATGGTTAAGATATATTATCAAAATGTATGATGATTGGTATCACTTGCTTCGTCTACTTAAAGTTAAACACGAGTTTACTAGAATAAAATGGGACTATTATTCACCACAACAGTATGGGCCGTGGATAATGGAAACTAGCAGAGGCCCTAAATTTTGGTACACATAACGTACAGTAATGCCCTAGTCACAGGAAGAGAGGTTCAATGCAAATGACAAAAGAAATATTATATATGTTTTGCTGTACCTCTTTGGAGATGGACCTGTGGAATTTTCTGTCCTTTGGACGTTTTATTAAATTAAAGGCAATATATAAATGCAAGTTGCTGCTGTTGTTGTCCTGGTGGAGCCTTAACTAGTCCTGTAGCTTGAGCAGCACCTGTGGAACTGGAACCCCAGTGTGAGTCAGTGTGTCTGCTAAGATTTTTTTCTGTTCCAGGTACATCGGGATTGACAATCTTTCCGAATCCTTGCTTGCCTCCTTCTTTATAATCCTCCATCTTCTCAGAAACCATGATGGCTTCAACCCCAGGAGATGCATACATGACTTCAGATTCAGGTGAAGCTTAAGATCTGAATTAGACGTAATAAATGCGTCATTTCTGTAATATCTAAAATACTTCTTAAAGCCTATAACATTAGGCTTGACGTTCAAATTTCAATTGGAAATTATGGAGTGGAGATACAGGAGGACAATTAAAAAAAGAACTGTTTGTGAAATGGTCCATAATTACCTGACATGATATCTGGAATGGATTAAAGGATGTAATTACAGGGGGACAAGTTTATACAGACAGTTTCCATCATAAATGTGGACATAGGAATTATTAATGGAAAAAATTGAGAGGAATACATAAAAATGTAAGATTTTTATTATATAATATATCATAAATAAAGAGATATCTGTTGTTTAGATCTCCTGCTCCCTTGAAATATGCAGTATGAGGGTTACCATGCATTCTGCATTGGGTAGGGGGGTTCCAGTAGGGCAGTACCACAAAGCTCCACCCATGGCAACTTTCTTCCCTCAGCTGGTTGTTGCCACTTTCAGTCCAGCCATTTCTTTAGCAACATAGGAACAGGAGTAAGCTAGTCAGCCCCTCCGCCATTCAATTAGATCATGGCTGATCTGTACTTCAACCCCATTTACCCCCCTTTGACCCATATTCCTTGATACCCTTAAATACCCTTCTGACAGTGCAACACACCCTCTGTACTGCACTGGCGTGTCAGCCTAGATTTTGTACTCAAGTCTTTGGAATGGTGCCCAGAAACAAAATGACCTTCTGACTCAGAGGCAAGAGTGTTACCACTGAACCAAGGCTGACATTTTAGGTAATTAAAACTTTTACAGTGGCTGCTAACAAGTGAATATTTATCAACTCTTCAATTTTTGAAATGTTCCCTGACTTTAAAAAAATGATTTCAATTTGATTTCCTAGGTTCATTAACAAAAGACAAATGGTTCATTTCTAGTTCATTAGGGGGTAAATTAGTATAATTTCATTGACTTTACTCAGTGCAAGTTACTCCTGATGCTAAATGACCATTGAAATTAGATTGAATGCCAAATCTAATGTAGTTTGAGCAGAGAGCATACCACAGAGTGAGCTGGTTATGGAGAGAGTGGGAACAGTGAGATCAGTACTTCTGAAATGGGAATTTAACTAGAGTTGGAATTTAGTGATGGGTAATTAACTCAGCACTTGTGTTTTTGTATGTGTTTTGCCCCCCTCTTTAACTGAACATTAAATTTAAATGTGTGCAACTGCTAGTCAATTGCCAGTTAACAGGTAGCAGGCGGTCAGTAGTCACTAGCTAAGTGTTAAAAAAATCTGCTGTGTAGTTGAGCTGATTGAACAGCTGAAACTGGTCTGTGACCCAATTTTGTAGGACTATAAAAAGAGAGACAGTACTGAGTGAGCTGTTAATAAAGTGGGAATTAGACTGCTGAAACAGGAGTAAGGCCATGGTGGGCCTTACTAGAAATTATAAATAGATAAAGAATATAAACTTAAAATGTAACTAACAAATATTTATAGTAAGAACATCAGGACAGAAAGAGACAGTGATGTGCAGTTCCCGCAGGGTGTGGGTGTTTTGAGTTTTGAGTAACAGAGACTAAATTTGTGGAGTGAGGTGCGAAGGGAAATTAGCAAACAGGACTATAGATCAACAATAGAATACTTTTTAAAAAGGAGATTGCAAAGGTGCTGACTAAATTACATCATTACAAAAAGGAGATTACTTCATGTTTCAGGTGCCATGGATTAAAAAACAAACTAAAATTGAAGATGGTATTTGGGATCTATTAAGTGACAAATGAGATTATAAATATTAAAAAGAACAGTAATATATTAGTAAAAAGTGAATTGCTGGAACCCTTGAGGAAAGAATATTAAGATGGGAAAAGATAAATGGAAATTGGGCATGCTTAAGTACTTCCTATCAGTGTTTACAAAAGAGAAGAATATTGAGGAGTGGGTAAATCCTGAACTAGTTAAGATGGTGATGATAAAGATAAGGACAGTGTTGAAGAAGTTAGTTAAGCTAAAGGAGGATAAAGTGCTGGGATCTCTGGGATACATCCAAGGGTCCTAAGGAAAATGGAAGAAGAAATAATGGTGGCCCTAGAAATTATATTTCAGGGCTTTATTGAGAGTAGATGTGAGCTGGAGGACCAGTGAGTGCACAATGGAACACCCACTTTCAAAATGGGAGCATAAGTTAACCTGAGTAATTACAGGCCAGTTAAATTAACAGCTGTTAGGGAAAACTTTGGTCTCTTTAATTAAAGATGACATTACTAAATATACAGATGGAGAAAAAAGTAATGAGAAGCAGCCAGTACAGATTTCAGAAAGGAAAATTATACTTGACAAATCTGAAGAGTTCTTTGATGAAAGATGTGGTGAATGGATGTGGTTTTCATAGACTTTCAAAAAGCCTTTGACAAAGTGCCACAAGATGTCTCCGTGCTGCACAGCCAATGAAGTATTTCTGAAATGTAGTCACTTTTTTGTAATGTAGGAAACGTGGCAGCCATTTTGTGCACAGCAAGGTCCCACAAACAGCAATGAAATAAATGACCAAATAATCTGTGTTTGTGATTTTGGTTAAGGAAGAAATATTGGCCAGGACATCGGGGATAACTCGCATGCTCTTTGTCGAATAATGCCACAAAATCTTTACATCCACTTTAGAGGGTAGACTGAGCCTCGGTTTAATGCTGAAGATAGCAACAGGGTGGAAAAGCAGCAGTCCATCTACAGCCATGACTTTAATTCTCATACTGCCTGGTGTCTGCTGGGCAGAGGGAGTTAAAATGCCCCCTCATGTAAAACCTTAGTAAGACCACAGTTTGAGTACTGTAAGTTTTGCAATCCATACCACAGGAAGGATGTTGAGGGAATAGAGTGGGTAATGGGAAAGGGGAGAGCACAGGGCAGCTGTGGCCCAAAATTTATTTGTGGATCATGTAGGAGCTCCTCCAGGCCCCTCAAAGATAAGTTTTATCCTTGTCTTGCAGGACCTTTGCTGAGTGTCTGCCAGGTTTTACTGAGTGGGTTGTCCACAGTTGGTGTCCTGCTCAGTTGGTAGGTAGGATCTCAATGACATTTTAACTAAGTGATTGGACTCTGATTTGCATATGCTTATAAGGTTGCCATCTGAATCAGGTGGGCACCTCAGTCATCCACGAAAACAGTGGCATTAAAATAACCATGGGGTAGGAACTGAGCAGTATGTGTACTGCTTGGCTTTTAATTCCTGTTCTGCCCAGTTTTCGTTGGGCGGAGAGCTTTAAAATTCCACCTTAAGACACCAGGACAAGCTATTGTCCCTGCTCTTCTTCCTTGAACAATGGCCAAACCAGCCCTCATCCATCCATCCATCGCCACCCTCTTCTGCCTGGCTGGTTCACCTTGAACAACTTTTCTTTTAACTTCACTTCCTCCAGATAAAAGATGTCGCTATGAGAACTTGCAATGATCCTGGCCATATCGGTCTTTTTGTGGGGTATGTTGAACACTCTATCCCGGTCCTACTCAGAACCCTTGCCAGACCTTTTTTTATTCCCTTCACATTCTGACTGCTTGGGTGCTGCTTCTTAACTTAACTTTGATCTTGAGAATTTCATTAACCATGCTTCCAATTTCCACCCATCCTTCACATGGTCCATCTGACTCTGCCTTTCCCTTCTTCGGCTTCTTTTTATGCCTGGCAATGAATTTTCCACAAACATCTATTACAAAGCCATCGACACGCACAACTACCTGGATTATGCTTTTTCCCACCCCACTTTCTGTAAAGACTCAATTCCCTTTGCCCAGTTTTTTTTCATCAGTCATATCTACTCTGATGACTATACCTTCCACACCAGAGCTTTTTGAAATGTCCTCCTTTTCCCCAGCCTAGGCTTCTCCTCTGCAGTGGTGGACAGGGTCCTTGACTCTCTGCTCTGACCTCTCCCCCTCCTCTCCCTGTGCCAAGGTTCACCTAGTCCTCGCTTTCCACCCTTCCAGCTTCTGTATTCGCCGAATAACCTTCTGCCATTTCCACCTCCTCTGACACGATCCCACCAACAAACTTATTACCCCCTTCTCTCCCCTCTCTGCTTTCCGAGGGACTCTTTTCTCCAACATTGTGGTTCACCCTTTCACCATCCAACTTCCTGGTGCCCTTCCCATGCAAACGCAGGAGATGCAACTCCTGCTCATTCCTCTCCTCCCACCCTGATGTCGAGTTCCCCAAACACTCATTATGTGTGAGAACGATTTACGTGTCCTTCCTCTAATCTTGTAAACTGTATTCACTGTTCAAGGTATGGTCTCCTCTACATTGGGGAGACCAAACGCAGGTTAGGTGACTGCTTTGCCGAACACCTACGCTGTCCATGAGTGCGACCTCGAGCGGTTGTGACTCACTATTGAAATAAAAAAAGCTATTTTAATTACATATCCCATTCCCATTTTGACTTCCTAACACCACGTGACTTCACTTACATAGCAATCGCTTGTATCTTGCAGCCAGTGCTTGAAATCCATCTGCAATGTAAATGGGGTGAATTTCAGAGCATTGGAGGCCCTAGTGCAGATCCCAATTTTACTAGAAGTGGTTCTACAATCAAAACTGCCGGATGGACACATCCAGTGGATTGTGAACAGACGCAAAATTGCATTGCACTGATGCATGGTGTTGATGGAGGCTGTGCAGTACTGATGGCTGCCAGGACACGTTTCAGTATAAGTGATCCACGTTCTGGAGATCAAATGGCTTCCTAGACCCTCACCTTCATGGTTCTTGCAAGCTGCCCTTGAGTCTCCAGTTAAAACTTAAAGACTGGATCCTCTCACTTTAAACAATGATAATTGAGGCCTTGCGACTTTGACTAGGAACAGTCGCAAGAAAAATATCTACTGGGGAAGAGTGGCACATACAAGTTATGGTCTCCGTTTGAGTGCCACTCCCACAGGTCCACTTTCTGTAATGTAAAGTGTTATCAGACAGACATCTTCACTAGACTGTTAGTGACTCAGAAACACACTTCCACTAAATTGTTTCCTCTGGGCTTATCCCTCTTTGCCGAAAACCCGGTTCTAGATGAAAAAAATCTAGTACAGAGGAAGTATGGTGACACCCTTATTTAATCTAGGTTAAAATAAAAAGGTGACTTTATTTTAAGTAAATAAACTGGGGCAAACCAGCCAAAATGAAAGTACATAAGGGTCCGAATCAAGAAATGAGCTGGATAAAAAAAGTGCATAACCAGGGTTTCCGCCAAATTTCCACCAACGTTACAGTGGAAAAAGCCCTGAGGCAACTTCTGCCGTTAATGACTGGGAGACCCACCCAATAGCTCACTCGGAGACTCAGATACTCATCTCTATTCATTCACTAGTGACTAGTATGCACATCTCCTTTAGACTCCCGTGGAACTGGGCAAAACCCACCACCAAGGCACTCGGGAAACAGCACAAAGGATGCAATGCTCAAAGAATTTGGAAGAGAATGGATGATAATTACTAAGAAAAAAATCTACACAAATCCCCCACGTACCCATACCCACCATTATCTCCCTAGGCAGCAACACCTGTCAGAGTAGATAAAAGCATTTTGTGCAATAAACGAAATAGTCACACAATGCACAATAGCTGCGGTTTTAATGAAGGGACAGCTTGGGTCCTTGTCTCTGTTTTAACAGCGTGTTGAATGGAGAACCTGCATAGATGGGCTCTGCCTGCTCAGTTCGCCCATAGCAGCTTCATTCAACTGTGGTCTGTTGCAAGTCCAGTTCATTTCTTGATTCGGACCCCTATGTACTTTCATTTTGGCTGGTTTGCCCCAGTTTATTTACTTAAAATAAAGCCACCTTTGTTTTTTTTAAACCTAGATTAAATAAGGGTATCACCATACTTCCTCTGTACTAGATCTGCGATGCCATCTCTCCTGGTTTGCTTCTTGTGTGTTCCACCCCATCAAAGCATGGATGCATTCAGTGTCTTTTTCCACAATATGAACTATGCCAAGAACATCCAAATATGGCTCTTATTGGAACAGGCATTGTGCTAATATCAGTATTAATGCTGCAATGAACAATTACATAATGTCAATTATGAAGCAGGGTGTAGTTTTTTTTTACAAATGACCGCTTGTAGATAAGGGGCCTAAACAAATGTAATTATCCTAATGTTTTTAATGCATTGGTGCATAGACACATTTTAATTAAGCACTTCGTTGCTACTTAACATTTATAATTCAATTAACTTTCTACCTTTTTCTTTCTGCTTTGTTGGTGTTAAGCCCCTATCGTGTTGAGTAACCCGGAGCTCCACATGAAGAGCACTAAGATTTTGACTCTATGGTCAACTGAAAGAATGTACACACAAATGTCATAATTGATTGATTGGATATAAGTGCAAAAAATAGACCACAACGATGAGACATGTTTACACTTATCCATCCAAACTCAGCTATATCTGGCCTTACTTTTATGGAGACGCTATAAATAACTTTTTTTTAACCTGATAACATTGCAATCTTAGAACCTAATTAAATAAGTGCCAGGTTTTCCTCTGCCTGTTAGTTTTTGCAGAGGTAGATGTCTTTAAACAGGGGAATGAAACTGGTGTCAAGCGGTGACTGAATATTCATCCATTTTGTGGACCTGTTCTGAGTACTGAAATGGGTTTATGAAAAGTAATGAACCAATCTTTTTGCTTGTTGAAGTTGAGAAAATTCATGGAGAATTAAGGGGGAGATGGGGGAGGAAGGAAGAGTTTGGAGCTCCAAGTCAGACCTGATGTCAGGTAGTTTGATTGCGAAGATTTTGAGGCATCGCTACAGCTTTCAGAGAACAGTTATAAAAGTTAAATTAGCAAGACTGTACAATGTACCAACTTTACAAAAGTTGACTGCTTTGAAAGCACAATTTTTTTACCCGTATTCATTCGCTGATATACGTAGTTATTCTGGTCACACAGACTACACAGTCCCATACACAGATTACCATCTATACACAAATTACAGTCCTTCCACAGACTGCAGTTCACAGATTACAGTCTTTGTAACATTTTATGCCATACAAACAGGTACAGTTTTTGTACAGGTTATAGAAGCAAAAGCACTACTTGCATTAAAGTGCACTTGTAGAGACAAGCAATGGTGTTTTTGCTTGGTCTATAACCTGTAAAATAGGCTAACGCTTCAATGTAGTACTGAGAGAGTGCTGCACCGTCAGAGGTGTCATCTTTTGGATGAAATGTTAAACCAAAACCCAGTCTGCTCTCTCAGGTGGATGTAAAAGATCCCATGGTACAATTTGACCTCCCGTGTCCTGGCTAACATTTATCCCTCAACCAACATCACCAAGACAGATTATCTACTCGTTTACCTCATTGTTGTTTGTGGGACCTTGCTGTACACAAATTGGCTGCTGCGTTCCCCTACATTACATCAATGACGGCACTTCAAAAGTACTTAATTGGCTGTGAAATGCTTTGGGATGCGCTGAGGATGTGAAAGCTGGTATATAAATGCAAGTTCGTTCTTATTGATTGGTTGGCCTACTCCATACATGTATACATAGATACATGGGCAAATAAATAAACACCTACATAAATATCCTTGTGTACTCTCCTCAAGACCTTCAGTATTGCCTAATAAATTAAATGTGACCAAAGACCACTCTGATATTCACTTCGTTCCTCTTTTTCTTTTAAATTGCTTCTTAGAATCAGTTCTGAGTTGGTTTGACTTTTCTTCAAT
Organism: Heptranchias perlo; assembly: GCF_035084215.1. Classification (NCBI taxonomy): domain Eukaryota; kingdom Metazoa; phylum Chordata; class Chondrichthyes; order Hexanchiformes; family Hexanchidae; genus Heptranchias; species Heptranchias perlo. The sequence continues at coordinate 13,900,851 of NC_090356.1, forward strand.
GACACAGTTCCTTAGAGTATTCTCACTGATAAATGAATTCCATTATTACCAGTAAAGATGGCTGGGTGTCGATGAATTCTTAAGGTAAAGCTGAAGCTGCTACTATTTTTCATTTATGTTAACAAATTGAATTCAGAGACTCAATACACATTGATCAAATTCACACATGATACAAACCAGGAGGGACAGTTGATTTTGAGGAAGCTGTCAGGGAAATAGAACACGATTTGGACAAAATATACAAGTGGCAGAACAATGGCTGATAACATTTAATGTGGACAAGTTTAAGGTACCTGTACATAGAAGGAAAAAAGGGTAAGTGTGTTGTTGAAATAATTAAGAATGATATTAAAAGGGATCTAAGAGTTTGAGTACACTTGATGGCTCAAACAATCCAACCATTGCAAAGTAGCATTCAACAAATCAAATAAAATGCTGAGCTAGATAGATAAAGCAGTAGAATGCAAGAGGAAGTGAAGCTCAAACTGTGTTCTGCACAGGGGAGACCACACCTTGAGCACTACATCCAGTTCTGGTCACTGAGACACAAGGGAGTCATGAAAGTGCTGGAGGCAGTTCAGAAAAGAGTCAGGAGGCAGACGCTGGTGTCAGAGGTCTCAGTTATGAGGAAATACTGGAGAAATGTAGAGGCGTTAGGTGATTTTATTGAGGATGATAAGAGTTCTAGTACAAGGACCTAATTCCAACTGGTGAACATTCCTGATTAGTCAGGGTTGTGCACATCATAACTGTCTAATCATAGAAAGGATATTTTATGTTCCTAAGTTTAATCACACCCCATCTGTGCATTTATTGCATTTCTACTCCATTCCCTTTATTAGCTGCAACAACGAAATTTTATCCACAATATTATCCTCAAAGTATCTGAGCTCACTTCAGCACGATCAACGTTCCGTTCACGTTAACTTCAGGCCTGGATTTGCGCTCTCCTCGAGTAACCATTTGCAGAGAATTGTCAGATATGTGACTAATGAACAGGTTAAAGGCTCAATTTCCCACCCAGATCTCACCAACTGAATGAGTCAAACATATCACATAAGTTGAACAAGGTTCACAACAAATATTTACCGATATTGATTGGAATGCAATGCTTTTATGATGAGAAAAAAAATACTCTTTTATGTGGTTTTGTTCAAAACTTGTTCAGCTGCTTTTTATCTAAGGAAAACATTTACTCAAGTTTGCACCCGAGAAATGGCCGAGACGCTAAGCCTGGGAATATTGATCAAGCTTATTTTTTTGTCTATAAATAGATCCAGAATGGGGTGTGTACAGCTGCCTGAGGTGTGATTTGAGTTAGAATGTTTGCCGAACTGTTTGCTCATTGCTTTGTTAAAACTACTTATACACACTTGGTACCTGATTGTGCGAATCTGATTAACGAATGTATTGTTTTGCGCCTGTTTGCTCTGTTCTTGGTGCTGACTCATTCCCGTACGTCGTCCCACAGGCACTGGCAACCATCTGCTAACATGACCAAGTGCCCATTCCTCACCTGTGAGCTCGGATAGTCGGTGCCGGCAGGCTATTTGGCTGTGGGCATCACTTCCGTTCTTACCCGCACACTTTCCTAATGGGCTAATGGGTCATTAGTTAGTGATCAGAAGCAGGAATCCTAGCTGACTCCCCCGACCGCCCCCTCCTCTAGTTTGGGGGGTGCAAGGACAAATTGCAATGCCTTTATTGCTGTTGCTAGCTGAGATCAGCTAACTCGGTACAGTACAGCAATTGAACCTAGCACCATTCTAGTCTGAATGGCTCGGTACCACCACACAATGAACTTACCCACTGCCATTGGTGTTAAATAAAAGGTGGGTGCATGAATGCTGCCTGTGTGCACATATCGGACAGGTGATGTACGTGATGATGTTTTCTTACCATCTTTTTTAATGTGTTCAACGTTGATGATTGAAGGCAATGGGCTGTACGGGAGGTGGTGGTTGAAGAATGCAATGGTGAAGCTGGGATGTGAGTCATAATGACCAGTTTATACTAGAGTGCAAACCAGGTAAGGACAGGAGTGTGGGCATGGCTGTAACCCCCTTCCTCCGTGATTGCAATACTCGCTGACCAGATTTACGATGGCCACTTGAGAGCGGTCCTTGAAGGCTGCTGCCACCCACAGAGCAATACTCCGCCATGAATCACTGCCTTCAGTAGGGGATGACAAGAGGAATCACAAAAAAAAAACACAGGGAAAAAAAATCCCTTTGAATGAGGAAATTCAACAATGCAACCTGATATAATTTATTATTAATGCTTCACCCTCAGACAAGAGAGAGTATTGAACATGAGGTGTGAGGCCACTTGCAATCGTAAAAGGTCAGAAGGAGATCCCATAAATAAAAAAAATCCTCCACATTTTCCTCCCTTTTTTCTCCCTGGACCATGTGATATGCACAACCATCTCTTTCTAGGCCTCCCAAACAAACCAGCTGCCAGGAGATGTGTGACAATGGCTTGCAGACGATCCTTCATCCGATTTTCAGATCCTTCCCTGCTGACAGGTGATGGACCCTGGCATCGTGTGTGTCCACAGAAACAGGGCCGAGATCAGGGACTCAGAAGTGGGTGGTGGGAGGTGAGGGGGGGGGGGGGTAGAAAAAGGGGGAAAATTTAAAAGCAAATGATCAGAACTCAACCTGTGGACGCAAATTGTACTAGAGGAAGGAACCATAAACAGCAAGAAGAAGCCAGCAAGGGTTCAGCAAGGTATCTACAGAGTTAACAGAAACCAGGAAGGGACAAAATACAAATGAGCCAAGGAATACCAGAGCTGATTAAAGTTGCTTCCATATTGGTCTAAGACCGGTGCTAATACATCAGCTCCACTGCTACCCAAAGATAAATTAGTTGGGATACGTTAACCCAGTGGCTGGGAAGACCCGTTAAAAATGGGATTTTACCGTCACTATCCTCAGTGAATGCTGGCCGGTTTACTTTTGGATCACAACTGTCTGTGTGAGACCCACACCTTGGGAGCTTGTGCACTGACATAGGTGTCACTACGTACTGAGGTTCTACCTGTCCCCGGTGTTGAGGAGGATGGGCCTGGCCACGCTGCCACGGAACGCTCCGTCCAGTTGGACCATTCCGCCCCACCTGTCCTTCGTTGAAAAGTTTATGCAAAAAAACACTTTTGACCACAAGGCGATCAGCAAGTGGTCCGCACGTAACGTCCTCGAGACCCTGCGGGAAAAGGAGATGGTGGATCCTGTCGGTTGGTTCCCCGAGCAGACTGTCAATATCATTTGGCAGAACGCCTCATCGCCAGAGCTTTCAAACAAGCACCAAGACCTAGCTCGGCTGGTGGTGAGAAGGGCCCTTCCCGTCAGATCCTTCATGCACTCCCAGACTCTCAGCGCCACCGCGAGCTGTCCCCGAGGAGGCTGCGGTGGAGACGAGACCGTCACCCATCTCCTTCTGGAATGTGCCTTTGCAAAGAAGTCTGGAGAGAGATGCAGTGGTATCTGTCCAAGTTCGTCCCGAGCAGTTCCGTAACACAGGACTCTGTGCTCTACGGGCTTTTCCCGGGGACGCACACCGAGACGGACATCAACTGCTGCTGGAAGACCATCAACTCGGTGAAAGACGCCCTTTGGTCTGCCCGAAACTTGCTGGTCTTCCAGTGCAAGGAGCTGTCCTCGACCGAGTGTTGCAGACTGGCGCATTCCAAGGTCCAGGACTATGTGCTCAGGGACGCACTGAAGCTGGGTGCGGCCGCCGCAAAGACTCTGTGGGGAAAGGCAACCGTTTAGAGCCTTCCCGTCATTGTATACCGAGGGGCTTCAATCAGGGAAAAACCCCCCCGGGCAGAATGTAAAATTCAAATTGATGTAATGTACCTGTAATGAATCTGTAATCAATAATCTGTATTGAGTATAATGCAATGAAGCACCCTAGAGTGTCATGAACTGTAATTATGTACAATGTGTTCATTGAACTGTACTTGATGTAACCTGCAAATTGTATAATCTGTATTGTGTACGTTTGGAATGTGATATGACAACTGTATTGTGTGTATTGCTACAAATTTTATGAATAAAGTATATTTTTTGAAAAAAAATATAAAAGTTGCTAAGAGTGAATTGCGGGGGTGGAGACTGGGGTCAGACTGAGTAGAAGGACAATCACTGTGAGTCATGGCTAATGGGGGAAATTCCTGTTCTGATGAAAAATGGGAGCGTGCTGGTTTTCCTCAGTTAATTAACAACCCGTTGAGGGAATCATGGGGATGTGCAGCTTTGAACCATTAGATTTCTGAACATGCATTGTTACCAACTTGACTCGAGAGCTGGGAAGAATGTTGGGAGAAAGGCTTCCTCTGTTCATTATATGTGGCAAAATTGTAAGCAAGTTTCTGACACAGAGGAAATCTTCCCTTTTAGCTTTTGGGTGAAGGACCGGGGTAAATATCCTGTCAGAGGAGTGCCCACTAACCATCAATGCCCAGGAAATGGAGAAAGAAATACTGTTATTTTAAGTGCATTTGGATAACGACAGTGGCACGTGTCTTGCATATAAAGTAAGGCACAACCAGAATCTCTATGCTCAGATTCATTATTTATTAATGTGACAATGACATCATTTTTAAAATTGCTGCTAATGAGTGACTAATCTTCTGGGTGAGACTCCAGGCAATGTTGGTTTCCTGTTGAGGTCGGTAAAGGAATAAAGTCATTATCGTACCACCAACCGTTATATGAGTATATATCGAGGAGAAATTGAAATGAGTCAGTCAACCTCAGTAAATAGGATTAATGCAGTCAGGTAACAAATCCCTTAATGTACATAGGGGGTCGATAGGTAGGGAGCATAGTTATCTCAAAGGAATTATTTTATATTAAAGGAGAATTTATTGGATGCCCATTCTCTCATGAGAGTTGTAAAACTCAAATTATGAAGTAAACCCCACACAAAGGAACAACTGACTAGTGAACAAGATTTTTTTTTAAAAGAGTAAGCTCCTGAATGGCTGAATTGGTAGAATATTTTCTAGTGTTGAACTGAATCAAGTAGACCAGGCAGACTCCAGGGCCGATCCCCAGGCCACGTTGAGTTACCAGATCTCAGCCAGGGTGGCAATAGGAGGCCTCCAATTGGACTCAGCACCTCTGGGCGAGGGAAAGGATAAAATCAGTAAAGGTCCCTGATTGCTATCTAGTGTCTGGAGTTGCTGCCATTTGCTGAGTTATAGAGACCTCAAGGCAAGTCTACCCTTAATGGCGAGACTGAGGGGTGGAAGAGCTGAAGTGTAGGTTGAGTGAGGACCGGACAGAAAAAGTGGAGGAAAGGGGCAGTGAGAACTTAGGTGTAGATTGAAATTATCAATGATAATTAGTTACTCGAGACCGAGTGAAGAGATTTTTGTAAGTGGGGCATCAGAGGTCAGGACCTTGAAGGAGAGGTGGTTCAGGGTGGTGAAGAGTGAGGTGCTTAAAAATGGAGAAACAGCCAGAGGAACAAGGGGAGAGGTCAAGGTGGGACCTGAAGTTGAGGGTAATGCCACACCATGGTGGTTTGGGCAATGAACATGGCGGAATGTGTAGATGGGTCCTGCAACCTTGATGAAGGGAACATTACCATCATTGACCCAGGTTTTGGTCAGTGTCTGGATATTCATCCAGAATGAAGTCATAGATGGGGAGAGCATCATGATCAAGCTGCCAGCTGAATGTAATCATCACTAAGCTGATAGGCAGAGAACAAGCTTATTTATTTAAATAGTTTTAGTTTCAGTCATTTATGTATGAAAATATATTTAAAGAAGAATGAATGACGTGCTGGAATCACTTGTTAACACATGGTGGTTGCCAGTTTCTACAAGTATAATTTCTAAAGCTGTTTACTGTTTAAGAATTAAATATTGCAAGACTCAATTGTGTTGGATTAATATTAACAATTACTAGTTAATTCTATTTTTTATGGTTGTCCAGGTTTCTACCCGTTGATCAGTGGCGGCTGAGGTCTCTGTTTCCCTTCACATGTGGGTGAAGTTGGGCTGTGAGGCTATTTGGGATTTAAACAGGACCAACATCAGTTTTAACTTTTCCCGCCCTACTGTACAGTCATTGGCTAGAAAATCCTACAGTGCTTTCTGAATGGCCAGTCTTGTTGTGGGTCATTAAAGCACACAAGCACCTAGGCCTGATCCGAACTACATGTATTCTGATATCCCCAAGGGGTCAAGTATTTGGAAAACCTTACTTGCTTTTTAACTCGGTAAGTATTTGTTGAACTGCCTGAAACAGTCTTCGCGCTTAATACGGTTTAAGTGGCGCCTTTGTAATTGCCGCCCATGGTGATGGCAAATGGTTAGTGCCCTTTGCCTGATATAGGCGGCTGCTTGTGCTAATTGTGGACGGTGTAAGTGGTGTGGACTGTATGTTTTTCCACTTCCCATTAGCCATAAACTGAAACCTTATTCATTACGATGTGAATTCACCTCATAAATATTATTATGATCCAAAGGTTAATCCAGTATAATTAACTACCTTTCAAAAATGTAGGTACAAAATCCACCTACCGTGTGCATTTCCTGAAATTATGAGCATTCAAAGTATGTAAGAAATGCGTTTTGCCTTGTCACGATGACTTTATGGTTAGGATTACAGATGAAGTCACATTGTCTGATGGACATTCCAATCAAACAGTCATTAAGTTTGGGTTCAGTGTTTGCCTGTGACTCTAGACTTCCTGTTACTGTTGGTATCATGTAGTTTGGCAGGGCTATTAAATGCCAATGCTTTGCATCTATTTAAAAAAAAACTGAGAGTCATGTCATCCCAGTGTACACTCACTTCCTGTCCACAGGGTGACATTGGTATTAATCAGGTAGAAGTTGCCTCTCCCTGTGGCATGGTGAATAATTTCACCACACAGTGTGATACAAACTAGGAAGGTTGCAGTTTCAGTTTCAATCGACTGTACTGAGTTAGGCAATCTCAGTAGTGTGCTCCAACCAGCTTCACATTCTTAGGCTAAGGAGGGGGAAAATGGTTCCTGCTCTTGATCACTGCTGGAATGGATGATCAGGCTCGCCTGTGATGCACCCCATGGTCGATAGCTCACTGACGATCATTGCCTAGGCTCACATGTGAAGAATAGTCGCCTGGATGAGGGGCTGCTGGTAACATTCAGCTGCACCCCAGCAGAAGGTACCAGGAGGGGAGGGAAAAGGGGAGAAATTAGAAATAAAGCCCAGGAAAGTGGTTAATAGCCCCGATCTCCTGACTGATAGTGAACACGACTGCGAAATGGTCAAAGGGAGACGATCATAGATTTTTTTCAAATCTTAAAAAAAAAATTAGCTGGTTCTTGCTTGCAACAACAAAATAACGGTATTAAAATTAAACATTTTCCCAACAAATTAAAGTGGAAATACTCTACATGTATATTCCACACTTGCACAGTACATTGTTAGGATCCTATGAAGGTATGTGTGTTTATATCCTACACTGGCTGAGTTTATCCAGGACTATTGAGTTATACGCTACCCACAAACATGATCCTTGTTTAAGCAAGCACTTCACATTTAAAAAAAACTTCTATAAACTGATTTGGTGCCTAACCCTGCTTCAAATTACAGCATCAATTGTTAAGAGTCAACTAACCCGGCAAGGATTTTTGATTATGATATGAAAAATAGATTTATTGATCTATTAGCTGAGCAAGCAGCAGTACAATACCGATAGCGACTGTAAGTTGTTCCAATGCACTTTATTCTTTACCATGAGAAAGGCCCTGGGCTGGGAAAGATTATAAATTGGGACTGAAAATGTTTCAAATCCATGAAACAAAAATATCTTAAAGTCGACCATGGTCCCTGTACATTGCCGTGAAAAGGCGTTGAACAGAAATATACGCAAAACAACCACTTTCTTTTCTTCTGGCACATGGTTGAAGTCTGATAGAAGTTCCAGGGGGATCAGGGAGCAGGGAATCAATCGTTAGTGGATCACACCATATAAAGAATGGCCGTGATTAACCATTCAGCTCCCCCTGGTGGTTGAATATGTTATAGCTCTCCTATAATCAGACTGTAGGTCAGTGCAGTTAAACTTTGCTGATTGGGGTGGGGTTCAGCAATGTAGTTTTCTTATTAGGAATTTGCCTTAAGTAGGTTAAGCCCCTCTGTTGACTATAAAAGATACCACCTAAGATAGGAGAAAAGTCTATTATGAACTCAATTTTGTAGCAATTGACACAATTGTACTGAATAAGAATAATAAAACAAAGGAAAAAGACTGACCTAAATTATGCATTTGTAAGCAGAACATTTACATAGGAACAGGAGTAGGCCATTCAGCCCCCCATGCCTGCTCCGCCATTTGATAAGATCATGGCTGATCTGCGATCTAACTCCATATACCTGCCTTTGGCCCATATCCCTTAATACCTTTGGTTGGCAAAAAGCTATCGATCTCAGATTTAAATTTAGCAATTGAGCTAGTATCAATTGCCGTTTGCGGAAGAGAGTTCCAAACTTCTACAACCCTTTGTGTGTCGAAATGTTTTCTAATCTCGCTCCTGAAAGGTCTGGCTATGCGTTTTTAGAACCCTTCACTCACCTGACGAAGGAGGAAAGCTCCGAAAGCTTGTGAGTTAAAATAAAACTGTTGGACTATAACCTGGTGTTATGCAAGTCCTTACATTTATTCTAATTTTTAGACTGTGCCCCCTACTCCTAAAATCCCCAACCAGCGGAAATAGTTTCTCTCTATCCACCCTATCTGTTCCCCTTAATATCTTATAAACCTCGATCAGATCACCCCTTAACCTTTGAAACTCCAGAGAATACAACCCCAATTTGTGTAATCTCTCCTCGTAACTTAACCCTTGAAGTCCGGGTACCATTCTAGTAAACCTACGCTGCACTCCCTCCAAGGCCAATATGTCCTTCCGAAGGTGCGGTGCCCAGAACTGCTCACAGTACTCCAGGTGCGGTCTAACCAGGGTTTTGTATAGCTGCAGCATAACTTCTGCCCCCTTGTACTCTAGTCCTCTAGATATAAAGGCCAGCATTCCATTAGCCTTATTGATTATTTTCTGACCTGTTCATGACACTTCAATGATCTATGTACCTGAACCCCTAAGTCCCTTTGGACATCCACTGTTTTTAACTTTTTACCATTTAGAAAGTACCCTGTTCTATCCTTTTTTGATCCAAAGTGGATGACCTCACATTTGTCTACATTGAATTCCATTTGCCACAGTTTTGCCCATTCACCTAATCTATCAATATCACTTTGTAATTTTATGTTTTCATCTACACTGCTTACAATGCCACCAATCTTTGTGTCATCGGCAAACTTAAATATGAGACTTTCTAAGCCTTCATCTAAGTCGTTAATAAATATTGTGAATAGTTGAGGCCCCAAGACAGATCCCTGTGGGACTCCACTAGTCACATCCTGCCAATGTGAGTACCTTCCCATTATCCCTACTCTCTGTCGCCTTTCGCTCATCCAACTTCCTAACCAAGTCCGTACTTTTCCCTCGATTCCACTTACTGTGGAAAAGGATCCAGAATTTAGCCACTAAGACTTAACCTATAAGAGTGTCCCTGTTTAGGCCTCTTCACTAACCCCCGTTTCCATGTCCTGACATTTCCCCATAACAGTTGTTACTATGATGGTTTACAAATGACACACTCCCAGAGGAGGAGCTATTTGAGATGACTTCCCCAACTCAGCAGCCTCTCACTGCTTTGCTAGCAAAGTAATTCACAGGACATTTTGTAATATATTAAAAAATGTCCTGGGAATACTTTGCTGGCAAAGCAGTGAGATGATAATCATATCATCATCAAGTTGTCCCAAAGTGCTTCACACCCAATAACATGATTTTGAATTGCAGTCACTGTTCTTATGTAGGCAAACTCAGCAGCCAATTTACCCACAGCTGCCCGCTAGGATCGCGATTCGTAAAATCGGCTCTATAATCCTAGCCTCAATGGTCATGTGATAAAGCATTCCTTGTTTTATAACTTTTTGTGTGAACAAAATTATTCTGACTTTCCCTTTTCTTTTGCTAATAAAAACTCTTTGTTCATGAATTTGGCAACCAGTAGAATCAACTTTTCACCATTTACCTGTTCAAAATCTTTCACAATTTTGAAAATTCCTATTAAATCCCCCCCTTAACCTTCTCTGTTCCAGTGAAAAAGCCCCAATTTTTTGAGCTGTTGTTTATAACTATAACATCTCATTCCTCGTATCATTCCAGTGAATCTTCACATTGCTGTAATACCCCTCATAATGGAGTGCACAAAAGAGCACACAATACTCCAACTGTGGCCTAACTAATGTATTGCATCAGGAACAGGAGGGGATCCAGCATGGACTTTGGGCAACTACATAATACTCCCACCCATTGCGACCCAGCTCTTCATTCAACTATCGTCTGCTTCTTTCTTATCAGTCAGTTGTTAATTCATGAGTCTGTCATTTTGTACTTTATCATAGGTCTTTTGGAAGTCAAAGTACACTATGTCATATTGTTTATGAATTTGGGATGTCACCCCTTTAATACATCTGTAAGATCCCTCAGGCAAAGTCTATCCCTTCTAAAGCAGTGTCCCTGCAATTTATTAGGTTATTTTCATACAGGTACTCCTCCAGTTTGTTTCTGTTTACTTATTTTGTTACTGTTCTGATTATTGAGGTTGGGATAATGGATCTGTAGTTAGCAGTTATGGCCTTATCTCTTTCTTTGAACATAAAGACTATATTTGTCTGTTTCCAGTCTGCCGGAAGTTCCCCAGTGTTCATTGATTTCCTCAAAATGACCATCAGTCCTTCACAAATCTCCTTCCTTGTCTCTCTAAGTGCCTTGGGATATGGTTCATCAATCCCAGGAATATTGCATTTCAGCCCCTTAGACTTATCTAGAGCTTGTACTTCATTCAAATCAAAGTTCCGATGTGCGTTTAACGTTGAATGTTATGTTGTTAGTCTTCTTTCTAGTAAAAGACTACCAAAAGTAGTAATTTAGCATGTTCACTATCTTCTGTTCATCTTCATGTTCAATTCCACTTGACTCTCTTTACAGTTTTAACTTCCTCTTTGACTACCTTCATGCTCGTATGGTATTGAAAGAATTTTTGGCATGAAGTTTTGCAGCTGCTATGTCCCGCTCCAGTTCTTTCCTGGCACCCCTAATCTCTTTTTGATCGGCTTCTGTATAATCTTATTCTTGGCCCAATGGTCACCCTTTCCCTTCATCCTACAAGAATTGTAAATGTTTTTCTTTTTCCTAATCTCCCTTTTAATTTTCCTATTGAGGAGTTTTATTTACTTCGCCTTTGCTGCATTTAGATACGCACTTATACTGCATGTCCATATTATGTTTTTGAAGGGTATTCAATTATCCTTGACATCATGATCATGGAGGTTGTCATGCAGGCGGGCCTAGGGGCCGTTTTCATCACGATGTATGAGTGGTGTTATGTGGGCTGAAGGTTTGGGAGAAATTTAGGGTTTGGTGGGGTTGATAATGCCCTTTTGATTCAAATGATCAACGTCGGCAATGTATCAGAGCGCCAAATGTTACATTTTTGCTCAGCAGTGGGGCGTATTGATTTTTTTTTGTATACTTGCTGGAATCTCCGTGTGAACATGGAACAGGGTTGGAACGCTGCTAACCACTGCTCAGATGCTCCCTCTGTGGAAATGCTCCAAATAAGCCAATTAGAGGCAGAAAAACCATCGGTGAACAAGAGTTTCTTTCTTTTCCTTTGTTTCTTTTTTCAGGATCGTTTAATTGTGATTTATTGGTGTTTTATACAAAGTGTGACATCTAGAGTGTGCAGATTCTCCCAAAAGTTTTATATGAATAGATAGATTGGTACTGAATATCATGGATGAGCTCTAAAGTAATATTTTTGAGAATAAGAACAGGCATTTTGGCCTAACAGGTCCAGCTCTTTATGATTGGTGGCAACACATCCACCTAGTGGCAACTGTAACAGAGACAGATGTTGCATGAAATGAACCCTAGTCGTTGCTGGCAGCACAGAAAAACATTGCAAAATTGTACTGGTGAGTGATGTATTTCCTGTAGCCTGATAAAGGCCTGATAAGCTTAGTTCAGGGTTTAGACGGTGATCTCCACATGTAAAATTCCACACAGTTCCAGGTGCTAACAATGTTTGGGAACGAATTTCACAGGCAGGACAAGTGGTGTGTGAATCTTTACCACTATTGATTCGTGGGGACATTTTAACATTGATACACAGTGTTGATGTGCAGCTGCAGTAACTCTTAAATTCCAGTCATAAACATGAAGGTTTAGATTAAGTACTAGTAACTTCTGCTCCAGTCATATTCTTATGAAAGACTGATGTTCCAGCTGCAGCTCTTTCGATGTGGTAGAGCAGGGATGTCCAACCAGATCCAAGTCAAAATTAATGAGTGGGCCTCATATGATAACGTAATAAGCAAGTCATCATTCACAATTAAGCTATACCCTGTCCTCCTTTCTGTCTTATCCTCTCTCCTCCTTTCCTCCACTCTCCCTCTTTCCTACACTCATTCTTCCCCCTCCTTTATCTCCATTCTCTCCTCGTCTAAAGCCTGGTCTTGTGCTCTCCTCTTCTCGTTCTTTCCCTATCTTCCTATCCTTTTCCGGTCCTCGTTCTCCTCTGTTGGTCCTTGCTATCTTTCTGTTCCTTTTATTTCTCTCTTCTCTTTTGTATCCTCCCTCTCTCATTCTCCCCTTTTCTTCTGGTCCACTCTCTTATCTGACTTCTCTATTCTCCTTTGGGCTTCTGTTTTCCACTCTCATCTGTCCACCCTGTCTCTTCTTCCTCTGGGCCTCTGTTTCTCTGAATCCTCTTCTGAATGTCTCCCTCTTTCTCCTTTACTTCTCTATCTCTCTTTAAGGTCACAGTACATCTTTAGAAAGATGTTATTATCTTCATGAATGTAATCCCCCCCCACCCACCCACCCAACCCTTCAAATGACAAGCTGTGAGAGAGGTCTGGTTAGAGCCACTAGAGTACTGAAAGTGGGACATGTCCAGCTAGCAATCTTGAGGGTTCTTGCACCAGCATTTCCTTGGTGCTCTTTAAAAATATTTTTGTTCCTTTGCTCCTTCTGCTCTAACATCATGCTGAGTACAGTTCCATGGTGCCAGCAGCCCTCTGACTTCTCACCCAAATGATCATAGACAATCCAACCATGCTGAGGGCACAAATCACAGCTGAGTCTGATTCAGTCCTCACCTAATAGCCACACATGTATCCTTCCAGCAGGGCCAACTGCTTAGGAACAGGAATCTTGGCTGATATTTTCCCCCTGTTCTGGGGACGCTAAGACCAATTTTAGCATTCCCACTGCTGCTCCAGCTGACAATAGCACAGACCAGGAATCAACTCTATGACCTTCCTGGCCTGTGTGCCTCAAATATACCACAATGTGTGCTCTGCACATTTCTCCAGTTCTGACTTTGAATATTCATATTTCGACATGTACGTTTTTAGCTTTCTTCCCCAAACCTGTATATCTTGAAAATCAAAAAGGAAATTCAGTCTCAAATGGCAGCAGATGCTATTTATGTGAACCGAGGGTGACTTGTTGCATTTGGGCGTGCTGCTAATCAGCAAAATCAGTAGAAAAACAGATACATTTGGTTCCGTAGATCCCACAGAAAAATGATTACTTACTGGATCTTCTCAGAATCCATCTAATCCAGGTTTAGAATTGTAAACGGTGAAGTAGATTGTCCTGGAGGTTCAGCGTGTCACTGCATCACCAGGGCTGGGATACAGATTTGACAAAGTTTTTCCGTGTAAACTTACAGAAATTGAAAACGCTTTGAATTTGTTGACTTCGTGACTGGAATGGATGCAACGTGAACAGAGTTGTGACATTTTTGTCAAGGCCATGCTGAGATATTGAGTGTCACTGATATTGAAAGTCATGGAAGCTCAGCCTGGAAATGGAAAATATACAGCAATAAAAACTAGAAATGCACAGCGTCTCAGTCAGCGTCTCAAAGAGACAGTGGGAGGCTTCAGCAGAAAAGTAATTCAATACAATGTCCCAAGTGTGTGTGTGCGTATATATATATATATATATATATATACACACACACACGAGGATCTCCTATGGCCTTGCACGTGGTCAATCAGAGGAGACACTGTTTAATCCAAAATATATATCGATATATTATCAGGGCCATTATTTATGGTGATTGAGTGAATCAAATTTTATGGTGATTGAGTGAATCAAATTTTACCACACAGGATTGTGAGACTATTAGCAATATTTCGGGCTCCAATTTCTATGACTATGTTCCTACATGTGTGGAAATTGTAAATCACTGGCCTTGAATGTTATATGTGCATTTAACTATGTAGTTTTTTTTAATTCATTCATGGGATGTGGGCTTCGTTGGTAAGGCCGGCATTTATTGCCCATCCCTAATTGCCCTGGAGAAGGTGGTGGTGAGCCGCCTTCTTGACCCTCTGCAGTCCGTATGGTGAAGGTTCTCCCACAGTGCTGTTAGGAAGGGAGTTCTAGGATTTTGACCCAGTGACGATGAAGGAACGGCGATATATTTCCAAGTCAGGATGGTGTGTGACTTGGAGGGGAACGTGCAGGTGGTGTTGTTCCCATGCACCTGCTGCCCTTGTCCTTCTAGGTGGTAGAGGTCGCAGGTTTGGGACATGCTGTCGAAGAAGCCTTGGTGAGTTGCTGCAGTGCATCTTGTAGATGGTACACACTGCAGCCACTGTGCGCCAGTGGTGGAGGGAGTGAATTTTTAGGGAGGTGGATGGGGTGCCAATCAAGCGGGCTGCTTTGTCCTGGATGATGTCAAGATTCCTGAGTGTTATTGGAGCTGCACTCATCCAGGCAAGTGGGGAGGATTCCATCACACTCCTGACTTGTGCCTTGTAGATGGTAGAAAGGCTTTGGGGATCAGGAGGTGAGTCACTCACTGCAGAATACCCAGCCTCTGACCTGCTCTTCTAGCCACAGTATTTATATGGCTGGTCCAGTTAAGTTTCTGGTCAATGGTGACCCCCAGGATGTTGATGGGTGGGGATTTGGCGATGGTAATGCCGTTGAATGTCAAGGGGAGGTGGTTAGACAGAGTTCATTTTATCTCTGACTGGAAGTAAGGGGTAAGGAGTTAGAAGATGTTGACTTACGCTGGAGTGTAATTCCTTGGACTCTGACAGCCTTCCAGTACCTCAACGTGACAACTATTTACGTGTGAACCAAGACATTGAGGCTTCTGTATTCCCAAATCCGTGATTTTCTGACCATTTATTCTAATGAGCGGAAAACCGCGGACTGAAGAGTTTAGGAGCAGAAAATCTCCCATTGAGTGTCCGCTGGCTATTCGACCAAGGAAGACACCACAGCCGAGCCTAATCCTGTCCTCACCTCAGTTAAAATAGCAAACAGTCTAACAAGTATACACTATCGTCAGCAAACTGAATTATGTCAGAAATTGGAAGCACTCAGTTTATTTATGACAGTGTAAACCAAGATAGGATTACTGTAAATAGGCTACGAGTTAACAGTGTTTCTATTTGTTATGCTGAGTTCTCAAGTTTCAATAAAAAAAGGAAATGTACCAAATATACTTATTAATCTACACAGAATTATAGAAGCCTTAACAGGAAAACAGCAGGCATTAATTAGTAACAGTTTGTTTACAGAGCTTCTGATTCAGTTTGATGCCAATAATATTTAACCTACAAGTTTCCTACATTACAACAGTGACTACAATTCAAAAGTACTTCATTGGCTGTAAAGTGCTTTGGGACATCCTGAGGTCATGAAAAGTGCTACATAAATGCAATTTTTTCTTACTTTCTACATGTCTGATTCTACAGAGCTACTGCAAGTGGAATTAAACTTAGTCCCATGGTTGCTAAATAATATTTTCATTAGCGCTCATTTGCTAGTTATGCATTCTGTAATCAGTTCTGTGCTGTAAAATGGATCGGAACTACCAAAATACATTTCACTTAAACCCTTAACTGTCTGTATGGCTGAATTCAAATCCAGGTCTTGGAATATGAAAGGTTCGGCCCTGAATTTCTGCGGGCCACGATCCTGGTAGTTACACCAGTGCCCTCCAGCACTGACTTCATTGGAGTTTGCACAGTTAGTGGGCATGCAGCTAATTTGGGTGCATCTCTGGTGCCCAGCAGTTCCCCCCCCCACCCCATTGTCAGAAAACCCCCCACCAATGGGGAGGGTGCAGGGGACACCAGCCATCTCCCCTTTGGGCCTCTGTGTAATATTGGCCTATCTTCACAGGTCCAGGCCCCTCCTCTCACCTGGACCTCCCCCCACCACATTGGAGACCACTTGAACTTGTCAGGGGGCTGGTACACCTCATCTCACTCATCATACTGGCCTCCAGCCCTAAGACTGAGCAGGAGACTGATCCCCAACTTCACCCCTGGGGCCACCCCTTGATGTCATTGACCTAGTACAAGGTGAGAGGGGGTTGCACCCCTTATAAGGTCAACTGGCAAAATCCCAGACACAGTGGGGACTTGGTGCAACTGGGTCCCTGCATTTTCCATCAGAATATCTGAAGGAATCTGGGGCCTAAATTTCTCCCTCTTTCTTCCTTCTTTCATGTATTTTCTTTCCTTTGTCAATGTGAAGCATTCATCTCTTATAAGCTGTGATTGCCACCAGTGACCTGCTCCCAGATTGCACCAATATCAATCTATCAATCAATTGACAGCTTGCACCCACAATACAAATGAACTCTCCCATGTTAATTGTATCCGTGATTGAGATCAATTAGTGTTAATTGTATTCAGGTGGTAGGTATCAATTGGAGCCTCTTTTGGATCCATTTATAGTAGGGTGTGTAATGTGGCGCTCTGTGAATAAAGGCTTGGAAGCAACTGAAGACCAGGATCCAGTATTTTATCTTTCATCTCCAGGCTATCCAGTTAAAACATCCCGTGCTGCTTTGACAATGGCTACTCTGATATCATTGGAGGAGTCACAGGAGTTACCACTGGAGATCGGGAAGTCCCTTGTGTATTTTTAGATAGGCCCTAAGTGCCCCACTGTGACAAAAAAGTGTCGCAACCTAATCTATTGTGTCAGCAAATCACTTAGAAAGGGCAATGTTCTAACCTTTTTTGGCCCCATGCCTTTGTATATTTTGCTTTGTATGTAATGTTAAGAAAAAGTTAATTTACAGACATGCCACTAAAAACCCATGATAATTTAGTAAAGAATATTCAACTTCATACATAGAAAAAAAATCATTGAGAAGGTACAATGATTGAGATTTTTATTAATTTCTCTTCCTAGCTTAGTAAAGATTTTAATTCAGTTTTGTACATTCAGCCAAATTCACATATGTGCAATCTTCATATAAACAAATTCTCAATTTATCCTCATGTGTGTGCATCTTTAAAGCTACAAAGGTCTAACTGCTGTTAAGTAAACGCCGGGTGAGTTCACACAAAGGTAAAATAAGGCTGCAAATATTCTGGTTCCAGCACTTTTTGTTCCTGAAGAGTTTCTTTGTTGCATTATACTTTTTTTGACGTGTGGAATAGAAAGTTGAGTGTGACACTTGAAGTATGACAGACAGGAAATGCACACTAGGTGCACCGTTTTTATATTACTGGCAAACCTCCCATGGTACTGCTCATGGTAATTCAAAGGATACACTGTTGTATAAAGTCATCTATATTGTACCTGTATATTGCAGGTGGTTGTTCACTTAAGGTTACAAAGTCTAATTGCTGTTAAGTAAACACTGGGTGACTTCATACAGATGTCAACTAAGGCTGGAGATAGCCTGGCTTTGGTAGTTTCTGTGCCTGGAGAGTTCCTTTGTATCGTTATGCACAGATAATTCCGTGTGACACTTGAAGTGTGACAGAGAAGTGTAATGGACAGAAATGCATACCAGACATACCAGTTTTATAATATTATAGATAGATAAGTTTTGTATACTTTTTAATTGCACCCCTGCTGCCAATTCTAGGAACATAAAACAGGAATCTGTTTTTATCTGGTTTTTCGCCTCTCCCAAGAGATCACATTGTTTCGGGTAGGGTGTGTATATATGGTATCACAATTGTAGGAAGGATGGATGGACCAGAGAGTCTTTTCCTGTCCGTCACTATTCGTATGAGTAGGCTATTCAGCTCCTCGAGCTGGCTCCACGATTCAATTAGAGCATGGCTTATCTGTAACTCTACTCCATTTACCTGTCTTTGCTCCGTATCCCTTGATACCCTTACCTAACAAAAATCTATCGATCTCAGTCCTGAAAGGTCCAATTGTCCCCCAGCCCCCAGCAGAGGAGAGTACTGCCCCCATAACTGCTGTTCAATGATTGTACAAAAATACACAGAAACCCAGAGAATTTTATACTTTTTTTTGTGATAAATTACAACCTAGACTGTTACCGTTAGATCTACCCAGACAAAACCTGCCACAATACACCAGTGTCATTAATGCAGGTGTCAGGCACCGTTGTAACTTGAATCTACAAACACTGGGTGCTGAGGGAACATTGACAATTCCAGGAAGCTCCTATACAAATATGGTTTAGATAATAATAACTCTAATGATTTATACGGTTTGATATGCAGCCCTAAGCAACGTTGCAAGTGTTATTTAAAAGCATAATTACTAAAAGGCACATGGTCAAATTTACTTGTCTGCTCAGGCGGATTCCTATCGTAACTCTGGTGAGAGTCAGATGGAATGGCCGGAAACGCCTCCAGGACCCGGTCTTAAACAACAGTTTCCGGACCCCTAGGTAGGGGGCAGTGTTTCTGCTCCCCCCCCCCCCCCCCCCCACCACCAAAACAAGGCCACTGATGTGAAGGGGGCGGAGCTGGGAGCAGGGACTCCTTTTCTTGGGCGCTCCTGCTTCCCCAGCCCTAATGAAACCCCTTGTCTATTTGGAGGCCGGTACACTGGGTCAGATGATGTGTACCGGCATCCAGAAGGATGCAAGTGGGCCCCACCAAGGATGGGGGAGGAGAATGCAGACCAGGGAAGCAACTTAGACTCCCAAAGAGCAAGGTGATTTTAATTTTTTAAAATATTTTGTTCATGGAAAGGGGGTCGGGGTGGGGGGGCACACCTTCTTCACCCACACCCACACCCCCCATCTCTGTGTGGAAGTCAGATGTCAGCATTTTCAGCAGCATGTCCCAGATTCACCTGTAATGGAAGGGATGCAAATGCCCTCTCACTGAGCCTGCATACTCTGGCAGGATCAGCACTAGAGGGTGCCTGTGGGCCTGATCCTCGTGTAACTGCAGGGATTGTGGCCCAAGGAATTTCGGACCCCAGATTGTTTGAGTTAACAAAACATTTTCCTGAACCTTCATTTAAATGAAGGAAGGCAGTCTGGTTGTTTTGATAGTCACTCTGTAGTTTGGTTGATTAGTGATGCAAGCAACCATAGTTGTAAAACATTTCATCAATGTTTATTCCACATCAAAGGAAGGAAAAAAGCTCCCTTTGCTTGTTGATCTTTTTCTCTGCAGTTTACAATTTGATTTGTCTTCCTTTCCTGACTGATAGAAAAGCACAATTACCACCCACTGAAGGAGTGAGTATAAACAGAAATCTGATTTGCTTTAGTTTGTGATTGTGTAGCACAGCATAATGTAGACGTTGCAAATTAAACCACAACAGATTCTCTGCAGTTCACCAAGTTCATATGTGCACATGCCTTCTCAGTGTGCATTGTTTGAAATGCCTTGTACTGTTTTCACAACCCTCAAGATAGGAAAATATGGGTGGGAGAGGAATGACAAGAATTTTCCATTCCACAGGACAGAAGAATCAATCTTCTTTTCACTAGACTGACAACGGTTAGATAGAAACATTCTTTAAGGCAGGTGTCATGGAAAAACTGACCTGTGTTATTGAACACTGAAGCACATAAATGACATACTGCAACTGGACACACTTCTCCATCCTCAATGTATTGCAATCACTGATTAGGAAAATATTTGACCCAGTTTTTGATACTTCTCTAATCTGCATCAACAAAATAATAACATTTGGTAGTTGAATTTCCAGCATATAGGAGTAAACTTAAGTTTAGATCACATAAAGGGACCTGACTTAAAGCTTTTGTCAATCTTTAAAATTCTTAATTTATTTTCAAGCACTGAATAATATTTTGTATACAGGGCTCCTGTTGCTGTACTGATTGAGATTGAGTTTACTTCATGTGTGATCCTTAACAACCACCAGTAAAGAGCAGTTTTTAAATCAATTTTTCAGTTAACCAGGATGTTGGGTCTAGAAATTGGATTGCGCTGCTCCCGTTTTACAGCTGTGAAATGGGCACCTACAGGTCCAATATGGCGGCCAGACGCTCATTCCATGCTGGAAGTGTGCCACTCACTATATTGGATGGGGCTCCTCTGTAGGCATCCAGGGCGTGTGTGGAAAGATTTAAAAGGCTGATTGTAATCTTTAAATACGGGTCCTACACTTGTTGTAGGACCCTGTTGTGATATTGTCTGCCCCAGCACCTGACCCGCCAGCAAATCATGGCGCTAAAGGGCAGCAAGGACCTCAGTTTCACTGAGTCGCCTCCGCATCACCAAGGAAGCCTTCACCGAGCTAATATCACCTGCCACAGCCACAACCCCAAACCAGGGCATGGACAGCACTGTCTGTGGCTGTCAAAGGTCACCATGGCTTTTAACATTTATTCGGCAGGCTCCTTCCTGGCCGTAGCATGTGACATCAGCAACATCTCCGGGTTGATGAATGCAGGTTACACATATGTTCATTCATAACCTTTGCCCTGCTCTGGTGGTCACATTTGGTCTGCTTCAGAAAATTGCAATGGTACGCACAGAGTGAAAGTGACTCTGCATCCTTAAATAATAACTTATTTGTTTCACTGACCATGGCAAAGGCTGTCATGGCACAATGATTACAGATACATTTGTAAGGCTTCCTTTGTGCTAATACCAGGTGGAGATATTTACAATAAGCCCTTTGTTCCATTCTTACAGGAGATATTGTGAACTCTGTTTGGGTTAACCAGTCTCTCCTGTGACTGGACTGCCCATCCATTACATAACTCAACCACTAGCTTCCTGACATTACTGCAAATAGGATCAAAACTGCAACATCACTCCTGTTTGCTAGATGGCACATATCCCATTAACTTTGCACAGGGATGATATGATCAGGCTACATGAGGAGAGCAGAACTCTGTTTACGTTGCAGAAGAATAATTTAATGTTTCTGCGATACCGTGGTCCCTTGGGGTTCCCGATGCTACGGAGGTGATTTTACATACGAGAGGTTGATTCCACTTTTCAAGTCACAATGTTTCTGGCTGCTGAACCTAACCCTGATGGTTGGGCATGTTCTCCGCTTTCTCCATGACCAGCAAGAATGGGATCCCCTGCCACTGATGGTGGTGGTTATATTTTGGGAAGAGTGGGGGTACTGCTACTTCCGGAGACACCAGCAAAAACGTTCTCTGTTAGGTGGGTATCAAAGCACCTATAGTGCAACTCAATTACTTTACAGCACTGCTAAAGCAATCAGGGCTTCTGCCAATTGAGTGCTGTAAAGTAAAGGGGCCCACAAGTACATTCTGTGCAGCTGGTTAGAAATGTAGCACTACCAGATGGTGTAATTCATAATAAGCCTTTTATTCAATTCTTACAGAGGGACAATGTGATATTCTACCGTTGTGTAGCTTAAGAACATAAGAAATAGGAGCAGGAGTCGGCCATACGGCCCCTCGAGCCTGCTCCGCCGTTCAATAAGATCATGGCTGATCTTCGACCTCAACTCCACTTTCCCGCCCGATTCCCATATCTCTTGATCCACTAGAGTCCAAAAATCTTTCGATCTCAGCCTTGTATGGACTCAACGACTGAGCATCCACAGCCCTCTGGGATAGAGAATTCCAAAGATTCACCACCCTCTGAGTGAAGAAATTCCTCCTCATCTCAGTCCTAAATGGCCAACCCCTTATCCTGAGTCTAGGCCCCCTAGTTCTAAACTCTCCAGCCAGGGGAAGCAGCCTTTCAGCATCTACTCTGTCAAGCCCTCTAAGAATTTTATACATTTCAATGAGATCCCCTCTCATTCTTCTAAACTCCAGAGAATATAGGCCCATTCTACACAATCTCTCAGCATAGGACAACCCTCTCATCCCAGGAATCAATCTAGTGAACCTTCATTGCACTGCCTCCTGCCTCCAAGGCAAGTATATCCTTCCTTAGGTAAGATGACCAAAACTGTACACAGTACTCCAGGTGTGGTCTCACCAAAGCCCTGTACAATTGTAGCAGGACTTCCTTACTCTTGTACTCCAACACCCTTGCAATAAAGGCCAACATATCATTTGCCTTCCTAATTGCTTGCTGTACCTGCATGCTAATGTTTTGTATTTCTTGTATGAGGACACCCAAGTCTCTCTGAACACCAACATTTAATAGTTTCTCACCATTTAAAAAATATTCTGTTTTTCTATTCTTCCTACCAAAGTGAACAACCTCACATTTCTCCACATCATACTCCATCTGCCACCTTGCCCACTCACTTAACCTGTCTATATCCCTTTGCAGACTCTTTGTATCCTTCTCACAGTTTACTTTCCCACCTAACTTTGTATCGTCAGCAAACTTGGATACATTATACTCAGTCCCTTCATCTAGGTCATTAATATAGATTGTAAATAACTGAGGCCCAAGCACTGATCCTTGCGGCACCCCACTAGTTACAAACTGCCAACCTGAAAATGTCCCGTTTATTCCTACTCTTTTTTTCTGTCTGTTAACCAATCCTCTATCCATGTTAATATATTATCCCCAAACCCATGAGACCTTATCTTGTGTAACAATCTTTTATGTGGCACCTTATCGAATGCCTTTTGAAAATCCAAATATACTATATCCACTTTATCTACCCTGCTAGTTACATCCTCAAAAAACTCTAATAGATGTTAAACACGATTTCCCTTTCATAAAACCATGTTGTCTCTGCCTAATCATATTATGATTTTCTAACTGCCCTGTTACCACTTTTTTAATAATGGATTCCAGCATTTTCCCAACGACTAATGTCAGGCTAACTGGCCTGTAGTTCCCTGTTTTCTCCCTCCCTCCTTTCTTGAATAGCGGTGTTACATTTGCTACCTTTCAATCCACTGGGATCGTTTTAGAATCTAGGGAATTTTGGAAGATCACCACCAATGTATCCACTATCTCTGCAGCCACCTCTTTTAGAACTCTAGGATGTGGGCCATCAGGTCCAGGGGAATTATTGGCTTTTGTCCCACTAGTTTCTCCAGTACTTTTTTTTTACTAATATTAATTACTTTAAGCTTCTCACACTCATTTACCCCTTAGATCCCCACTATTTCTGGTATGTTTTTTGTATCTTCTAATGTGAAGACAGATGTAAAATATTTGTTTAACGTATCTGCCATTTCCTTATTTCCCATTATAATTTCTCCTGTCTCTGCCTCTAAGGGTCCCATGTTTACTTTCGCTACTCTCTTCCATTTTACATACTTGTAGAAGCTCTTAGAATCTGTTTTTATATTTCTTGCTAGTTTACTCTCATATTCTATTTTCTCCCTCTTTATCAATTTTTTGGTCATCCTTTGCTGGTTTCTAAAACTCTCCCAACCCTCAGGCTTACCACTCTTCCTTGCAACATTATAAGCCACTTCTTTTAATCTAATACTATCCTTAACTACTTTAGTTAGCTACTGATGGATCACTTTTCCCCTGGAGTTTTTTTTTCTCAATGGAATGTATATTCGTTGAGAATTATGAAACATTTCTTTAAATGTTTGCCATTGCTTATCTACTGTCATACCTTTTAATCTAATTTCTCAATCTACCTCAGCCAACTCATTCCTCATACCTATGTAATTGGCTTTATTTAAGTTTAAGACTGTAGTTTTGGACTTACGTTCATCACTCTCGAACTCAATGTGAAATTCCATCATATTATGATCACTCTTCCCCAGAGAATCCTTTACTACAAGATTACTAATTAACCGTGTCTCATTACACAAGACAAGATCTAAAATAGTCTCTATCCTGGTTCCACGATGATTGTTCTAGGAAACTGTCTCGAATGCATTCCATGAACTTGTCCTCCAAACTACCTTTGCCAATTTGATTTGTTCACTATATATGAAGATTAAAGTCCCCCACGATTATTGCAGTCTCTCCTGTGATTACACTGCCCATCCATTATATAACTAGCTTCCTAACATTACTGCAAATAAAGGTCAAAAATGCAACATCATTCCTTCTGTTCGCTAGATGGTATGTAGCCCATTAACCTTGGACAGGGATGATGTGATCAGGCTGTGTAAACAGAGGAATACTCTCTTTATATTGCAGAAAACCTATTTGAGAAGAAGTGGTCCTGTAATTTCCTGGGGCCTCGGCGTTCCTGGCAGGGTTCCCAAATGATTCAACGGTTAAGTGCACTGTGTGGCCTGGTACTGAACCATACAGACCAGGAGGGCCATAGATTTAATCCTTGGTCTCTGCTGAGTTAGTCAATTTCATCTGGGACAGAGGTAGGGGAGCTAAGATTGGCCTGAGGAGGAAAACCAGCCAGTGTCCTCACTCCAGCACGCTATTCAGTGATACTTGCTGGAAAGTGAGCATGGGTGGGCAACAAAGGAGGACAGGTTCAGGCCTAGGTGCAATGCTCCCCCTAATCAAATAGCCTGCCAACCCTCTCCGTCTAGGCTCACACATGAAGAATGGCCACTAGGGCAAGGCGTTGGGAGGGCTGCCAGTGTCCAAAGAATTGGACTCCAGTATGAGTTATTATTATTTAGGAGAGGAGAGGTAAGGGTAGAAAATTGTCAACTAAGGCGTAGCATTTAAGATCTCCCCAAAGTCTCAATGACGTCAAGTTCCTCCACTGTGATTAAAATGAGCAACCTTCTCCAAATGCACGGTCCCACACATGCACTTCATCTGACCGTGGGTTGCTATTTGTCCTGAATTCCTTCCACTCCACCATTTCTGGCCATTTTTACAGTCACTGCACCCCTGCTCTCTGGAATCCTGTCCAAAATCTCTTCACCTTGTTTCCTTGTTCTCTGCCATCAAAAGCCTCCTAAAAACCATTCACTTTGATCTTCGGCCTCTCCCCAACCTCTTCTCCCTTTTATCACATTACAGTTGACCTTTTCCTTGCCTTGTTAAGCACTCTGAGATGTGAGGAGCGCACCAGAAATGCACGTTGTTGTTGTAGTTATGAGACACAATGCATATTTTTCCATTGATGAATTTTGCATGTACGTCAGCTTGCATTTTTAGATTTCCATTTCCTAGGTTGGTACAATTTGCATCAAGGCATTTTTGAATTTGGGTTTGTCTTAACCAGTGTAATGTATAACAGGTGTCAACTGTGGCTTAGTGGTAGCCGCTCGCCTCTGCGTCAGAAGGTTGTGGGTTCAAATTCCACTCCAGTTTCGTGAGCACATAATCTACACTGAAACTCCAGCACAGCATGGAGGGAGAGCTGCACTGTTGGAGGTGCCGTCTTTCGGATGAGACGTTAAACCGAGGCCCTGTCTGCCCTCTCAGGTGGATGTAAAAGATCCCATGGCACTATTTCAAAGAAAAGCAAGGGAGTTCTCCCCGGTGTGTCCTGGCCAATAATTATCCCTCGACTAACATCACTAAAATAGATTATCTGGTCATTATCACATTGCTGTTTAAGGGAGCTTGCTGTATGCAAATTGACTGCCGTGTTTCCTACATTACACCAGTGACTACACTTCAAAAAGTACTTAATAGGATGTAAAGCGTTTTGGGATGTCATGAGGTCATGAAAAGTGCTACATAAATGCAAGTCTTTTTCTTTATAATGATTTAGTAACATGCAGCTATAAAGAACCAGCCACAAGGTTGGGCCCCACCACAATATGATAACTTTCAAATAAAACTTGTGTAAGCAAAAGCCATTCCAGTCCATGGGGAGTGGAATGGCTTACTTTGTGCTCACTACGTTTTACAAAATCTTCTTAATTAGAAGTGGGATATTATGGAGCTTCTGGTGCTGGGGAACCTGCCCCATTTACACTGAGGGCAGATTCTACAGCACTTCTGATAATAGACAAACAGTTGAGCATGTTCCCGATTGCACACACATGCACTTGTTTAAAATCATAAATTGCAACTTAATTTCTGATTGCCAATGGGTGAGGAAGATTCCGAACATACGAAATTGACTGGAAGAAAAAGACCAGCTGGTCCATCAAGCCTGCTCCACACTCATGATGGCCGGAGCATCATGACTAAACACTTCCTCCATTCCTTCCCGCCGCCCGCTGCCCACAGCTTGGTACAGGCCGGTAATGGAAAGTCATACTGCTGCCTAATGTAAATTCTGTGTCTGCCTTAAATATTCTCTCAGGTTCAATAGTGCTGGTCACTCTCATAAACGGTTCCTGCATCTTACGTTCAGAAATGTGCCCATTCTGCCCAATAGCTAATAATACAATCGTGTAACTCAAGACGTTGCAATAGAACCAGTTTGTGATCTGAACTGCATGTCATGGGGCTGATTTTTATTTGTGGCACAGGTCGGGCAGGCAGTGGGTGGGGCCTGCAAAATGACATCAGCCTCATCAATTTTTGTGATTGAGCCTCATTTAAATACAGGGGGCGAGCTGCCAGCGCTAATCGCGCTGCTTATAGGCAGCTCACTGTTTGGGAGAGCAGGAAACGCAGCAGGCCCACCAATTCTTAAAGCCAACCTGCAGCTCTGAAAGTGGTGGTGGCGTCTTCAGTGGCAGTGAGTAGCCAGCACGATTTTGAGGCAGCAGGCAGAACGACGATGGCCAGGGTACCCCGATTTTCAGATACTGCCATGGAGATGCTCATGAAAGAAGAGAGGACCAGGGAAGGAGGTCCTTCTTCCTTCAGATGGAAGATGAGTGTCCCAGGAAATTATCCAGCAGCAGTAGAGATGGGTGGCTGGGTGAGTCAATGCCAGAAGAATAGGTCCTGGGACCTGGCTGCAGTGCAGGAATAAATTTAATGACTTTACCAGGATTGCCAAGGTAAGATTCCTCTTCATATCTCTCTTACTCCCTACAAAGCCCTACAGCACCAGACTTTAGCCCTAGCACTAGCAATCTTTCCCTCCCCATCTTCACAAGCCTCTCCTTCAATGACAGACTTTACTACACCTCCTTCTCTCACACACTCAACATCTGCTACTGCCCTCACCACTTCCCCCTCTTGCCCACACCTCCTGCTCTTTCCTCTCAGCATGCACACTATGCTAAGCTGCCTCACAACCCTTCAACAGGACACACGCTAACCCACTCCCACTCTTTTTGCAGGAGAATCTGGCATACAAACGGAGGGAGACCTCAAGCTCAGGAGGAGATGCTGCCACTTTGTAAACTTTGACTCTAATGGAGGACGCTGCCATTGACATCATTGGCAGAGGGAGGACATGCAGCATTAGAGATGATGAAGCTGGAGACTGCACAAAGCATGATAACCTGGGGCTGCACTGCACTGCCGCTCATCTGCTACTTCTAACCCATGCCATTACATGGTAACTCTTGTCCCTCTTTCTAGGTCCTTCAGATGGTTCAAACTTTGCAGCCGCACAGACCGAGGTGGACAGCCCTCCCAAAGATGCAACGTCTCTCGCTTTAACCCTTCCAAGCACCAGCACAGAAATTGGCACCCCGAGTGCTGTGGATAGTTAGAGGGGTCTGCACAACGTAATTCACAGAGCACAAGTGAGCAGGAGCACACGCAAACGGAAAGGTTGGCCCAGGAAAGGCCTTGCTGGAGGGCAAGCCTGGGTCCTGGCTCGACTAAAGGGGACACAGATGCAGACTTTAGGGGCCCACTCTTTAAAAGAAAAATGCTTTCTGTGTACCAGCATTGCTGAATGTATTGGACTGTCAGCCAGGGAGCTACTGCACCATGTCGGAGAGTGAGGAATCCACTACCAACTTGTGTGGGGTTCTGGAGCATGGCACCAACACTCTGCAATGAACCATGGAACGTGTGGTCACATCAATGGACGCCGCAACTGGGAATGTTTCTAAACTTATATTTCATGCTCACTAAAGCTAAGAATGTTGGGGGAAGGAACACTTTTCTACTTTTATCGCTCAGTATCAGCATCAAGCACCCCCAGCTCTGGGACAGCACAGGTTGAACACGGAGTAAAGCTCTCTACACTGCCACACCAATATGCTTTAATCCAGTGTCAGTAAAAGAACCCCATCCTTTTGCCATGTCGGAGTGAAATTATCAATTGAATGCTAACTTGTATGGAATGGTGGGAAGCTTTATGCTGTGGAACTACATCTGCTATGAAATGGATTGAAACTGCCCAAGCCCAATTCCACTTGGTATCCTTACAGGCAGGAGACGTAGGGAAGGTGTTTCCACTTGTGGAGGAAGACCAAAACTAGGGACCATAAATATAAGATAGTCACTAATAAATCCAATAGGGAATTCAGGAGAAACTTCTTTACCCAGAGAGTGGTTAGAATTTGGAACCTGGAGTAGTTGAGGTGACCGGCAGAGATGCCTTTTAGGGGAAGGTAGTTAACCAATGAGGGAGAAAGGAATAGAAGGTTATGCTGATAGGGTTGGATGAAGAGGGGTGGGAGGAGGCTCACGTGCAGCATAAATACTGGCATCGACCAGTTGGGCCAAATGGTCTGTTCCTGTGCCTTACATTCTATGTAAGGAGAAAAAAAGAGACACTTTTTGAATTCAAACACGCTTCTCAAAAATCTGACTGATGGAGGAACACTGAGTGAAAACTTTGCCTCAGCATCACCAAAGCTGGAAGTGAAAATGATAGGGGCATCCTGATGGTTATGGAATTTCTAGAATCCTGGCCACAACTGCTTGCTCATGTATAAAATTGGGACGATTATGAAAAATGAAATCATTTCTTCAACAGGATAGAATTAATTCTGTGAGCAGGCTAGCAGTTTATGATTCAGAGCCCTCTAAGCACTGAAAGAGTTCTTCCAGGATCAAAGCATGACTCAAAACATTTTTGCCTCAATTTTTTTTTCTCTCAAAAGTTTTTATAGCAACCCGACATTGTTTATCCTACAGGGAGCAGCGGTATGTGGTTCACAGATAAACGGAAACTGGTACCTCCAGTTGTGAAACTCAGTCTTTGTCAGAGCACTGGCTGAAACTTTTCGTTACACATATTTTAAAAATAGCTCATTGCAGGAAACTGTCAATCTTCAGGATCATTATCTTTTGCCCCAGGTACACAGCCAGAATCAGGTCAGGTTAACACCCTAAGGAAAAGCAATAGGTTCAGAGTCAACTGCAGTCAGGGAGCAGTCTTAGGATCCCAAGCTCCACTTGTACAGCACTCATAATTCCCAGGGCCGTTTGTAGATTTTAACCTTACCCTCGGGGTTGGCCCTTAGCACTTGCTGCACACTTTTTCTAGACTTACATTCACAATGTGCCTGGTTGTGGGATGTTGACCAGACTGGGATTCAGTGCTGTTTTCTCTCTCTTTTATTTGCTCTCCAGCAAAGGAAACTAAGGAAATGTCATTAAGAGGCAGGGTTATTCCAGTCTCCATACATCAGGTGAAAGGGCCTTATCACAAAAGAACTGTTTAATAGAACTAATGCTCCTACAAGATTTTTTCCTCTCTTCCTGTGGACAGGTACCTGGCATCTGCCTGCTGTGGCACGATTGAAATCAGGAGTTCATTTTCTGGGGAAATCACAGGTCCCATCTCTCTGTCCTGCAGTGTGTTGCAGTGTTCCTGAGGGTGGTCCTTGAGCAAGATATTGGTTGGAATTGTAGTCTTCTACAAAAGGTAAGTTGGTAGCACTAGTTTAAAATAAATGAGTTAATGCCTGCCTTAAAATAAGACTGGCAGGAATTTGGTACGAGCGTCTTAAGCACTTGCACCTAAAGATTGACCGTCGCAAAATTGCCCCATAATGAACTTCAAGATCACAAGCCGATGCTTTTCTGTTTTATCAAACTGTTAGTAATTCAGAGCTAAAGCATACATCTGCTGCACTACGCGACGAGTAAGTTAGAACAGTCTCGTTACTATGTTATTATCGTATAGATAATCCTCAAGGTTGCCCCTGAAAATCATTTCCATTATTTTACATACAAAGACTAATGAGTCCATCCAGAAAATGGGCACAACGATGTTCAATTTCTACCCCGTTAACTAAAAAACAATGAAAATAGAATCAGTCCACAAAGCTAAAATACCCCTTTTTACAATATATTTCTTACACAGTTTGTAATGCAATGTCATATGAATTTACAATCTACCCACGGAAGTTCAAATCTCCATCCAGAACCAAAAGTGTGATAGAATCCTTTAGTACTTACGCAGTCTAATCAGAGTTGTTTAATCAACCTAAATTAAAGACGCAATAGTAAGGAATATTGCATATCATGGTAATGAGCAGGTGCTCCCATGACATCCAGGTCTCACATGTCTGTAAATGGTCGACCATGTGTAATTCAATTCAGAGTGAAAACAAAGCTTTTAACATCTGACTAATTTCCAGTTCAATCAAACTTGCCTAGGTCCCACATCTCACCTCCTAGGCACCATTTTGAAATTTGGTAAAGGAAAATGGCATCCATTTTAACTTTAGATGTTTAAAACACCAAATTAAATAAAAGACTGAAATTCCCCTACTTCATCACAAGGATTTCTGTTGGCTCAGTGGGAAATAATATGCATCTTTTCTAATGCTTGAAATTATCACAGATTTTCTACTGAATAGTCTTGATTTAAAGTTAGGCTAATGTACTGCATCTGGATATCTGACAAAGGGGGAAGAGAATGATTTATGTTGGCTATAGCTTTATGAAGTTGCACTTATTAGGGACTAATTACTAATTGAAAATCATGTGGCACTAAAGAATTCAATCAAAAGCACTGAAATCAAAGGTTAGCCAGTGATTGCATGTGGGATGTTGTTGTGGCATTTACAGAGTAAATGAAAATGTTTCAATTTAAGGAATAAGGAAAAGAGTTTACTCTCAATTGTTCATCTGTTTTACCCTATGTGCATTTTACATCAATTAATTTGCATTTTAGAAGCTTAGTCAAGTATAACATTTTATTGTTTTAAAAGACTGTTAATATGTTTTTGTGGTACCAGATTAGGGGGAGTTAGTTTGAAGAGTCACAGAGTGCCCAGCCTGCCGTTAGCATAATCTTGAATATAGCAGCAGTCAACGAGATGTCCTTCTTAAAGTACTATTCTTTGGTCTTGTATTCCTGCCTCAGACCTCCAGAGCTGTATGGATGCAAGTTCTAAACGGTCACTTGGTGCACTGGCATCAAAGTTCTCCATGAAACTAAGAGGAGGGTTTCAGGGCAGCTTAACATCAAAGTTGTTTATTCAACAAAATAATCTTCTTACAACTAATTCTATGTTACGACCAAGGCAGCTGGAGTTTTAGCTACGCTAACATTTATCTTTGAGTAATTGCATATTCTTCATAGTATTAAGAAATACTCAGACACCTCAATATGAACTAGAATCAACCTAAGCTCGAGAGAATACAAGCAGAAGTCCACACAAGATTCCATACCCTGCCTGCTCCTTTTCTACCACTTCTACTTTTGTTTTTTCAACTGAACACCCTTCCCTTGCAGGAGCAACTTTTGGTGAGGATATTGCAAAATGGCTGAAATACAGAATATTCCAATTGATGCTCAACATAACACTGATGTTATAGCATTCCCAACTGTTGCAGAAATAGAGTACAAATGTAACATTAATCTTGTAACATTCTAAAACAATGAGCCAAATGTCAAAGCCTTGGGGTAGATTTTCATGTGACTGCTTCCAATGGAAGTGATTGAAAGCCCAATATAATTGGCGAGCTACCAATGCTAAATGAGGGCTGATAGGCAGCTCTCTGATCGGAGGGGTGGGAAATCTGGCAGCTCCTCTGTGGAGCTGATCTGTTAAGTAAAGGCGGGGTGGGAGGGGAGGTGATCTCGGGGGAGAGCCGTGGAGGGTCGATCATCGGGGGAGGGGTCAATTTTTGTGGGCCCAGAAGAAGCATTAATGATTAATTAATAATTATTTCTAATAGTTTTTTTGAGTGGCCTCCAGTGGTCCCCTAAATGCCAAGTCCCAATAAGTGGAATGTGCACTGTTCCACCCATTGTTACTTCAAACCTCTATCGCAGTCCCACTGATGCTTTGAGACACTGATTTGCATGAGTTAATGAGGCATCTGCGTGTTTCTGGCGGGTGCCTGGGCCGCTCATTTCAAGGCCCCCGTCAAAGTGGCAGTGGCCAGAACGGCAGAGGGGAACGGGACAGTAAGTGCTATGCTGTGATTTTCAGCGCACTACTTCCCCATTCCCATCAGGCGGTGAAGATGAAATGTGTCTCTTCATATTACTCAAAGTAGAGCCTAATTCATAATCTTTGACCTCCAATCCTGTCGATTTGGCACAAGGCACTTGAGACACTCCTGCTGGTGGCTATGGTTCTGCTGGTCGTCAATGCGGGTATGTAAAATATAAAGTAGGAAAAACACAATTAAAGCACAAAAAAAATGAAGGTTAAAAAAACAGCAGAACGCTAGGCTCATACTTAAGGGAATGTCCACATGGGCAGGGTATTGCAGGACTACTACTATCTATGGAACCATAGCCTACCTTCAGAATAGGAAAGAAAATATTAGAAAAAATATCCTTGTTCATTCAATACTTCATAAGAACTTTTTTCTTTAAAGACCCACGTTGCAATTGGTGGCGTTCTAAGTGTTAGATCCCACTTAAAAGCTCAAACCTTTTTGTTAGCAGCCTGATGATCATGGGACTGAAATGCAAATGGTCTACTTTCTTCTCTCGAGAAAGCAGTGATTCATGGGGAAATTTGGTTCCACGGAGTCAGGTTTTCCCCTCAAGTGGTCATTCTTTAAATATGAGCCTAGATGGTGAATATTTTTGCAGCAGTTCAACTACACGTGGCATCACCATCACCAAGCTTGATCCATCCTCCTCTACCATCGTTACAGTTGCACTGTCCATCGGGGGTCACCGGGAGTGGAAACCCTGGCTGTTTTTTCCTTTCGGTAGTCCGGGGATACTGAGTAGTGTCTCCAATTCCACGCAGGTTGTGGTCAGCACAGACCCAGGGATTGAACCTGGGACATGCCTGCTCTGTAAAACTCAAGACCTCAGCAAACCTACAGTTATTCATTCATCTATTAGAGGATCCATGCAAATAACCTCATCATTTACATCAAATTTCCATTTCGCTTAAACAAGCACTATCTGTGTGTCTGGAATAGCAAAACCGCTATTTCTCATTTTTGCCATGAGCATGTCAGATAAAAGCAATACAGTAATGCTTTTGTAATGGAATGGTGTATGTCAATGTAAATGAGATAGTGGCTGAGTATCAAAGGGTCCCCTCCCTAGCCTGGAAACACTAAGGCCAATTGTAGTTCCAGCATTCACTATCCTGACTGAGTGACCCACTTTGTATTGTATAGAATGTATTAGAAGATACTGTGTTTTGAATTGTAAAGATAAGATCATAGTGTGTACCATCTGCATTGTATTGGTTCAAACTCTATTGCTTGAAATTGTGTCTTTTTACATTGAACTGTGTGTATCTTAAAATTTTATGAACTAAAGTATATTTTGAAATAAAAAAAAGAGACTTTGGTGGTGAAATTGGACCCCGTTTTCTGGGTGGAAAATAGGAGCACAGAGGTCCAATTTAGGGGGCCAACCTCTGGCACCTGAACAGCGGCGAAAACACGTCTGACGCCATATTGGTTTGTGCACTGTAGTGGTGATACTGGCAACCTCCTAAGACAGACGTTAGCCCTCTTGAATATGCTAATAAGCGGCCTAACACCAGTTTTAGGACCCATCTCGGAAATTTGTTTGAGTGGAACAGGGGGTCGGGGCTGCTGTGCTCAGGATTACCTGGTCTACATGCAGCTTAACCTGCGTCCTTAAAGGGACCACTGGAGGCTGCCTCCAAAAAGGTAATGTTTTAAAAATGTGCTATGGATTTTTATAAGATGGCACCTTTTGTGGTCACTTTTTCTGTTCTTTCCGATGAGTCGTTAAACCGAGGCCCCATCTGTCCCCTCAGGTGGAAGTAAAAGATCCTGTGGTACTATTTGAAAAAGAGCAGGGGAGTTCTCCCTCGTGTCCTGGCCAATCTTTATCCCATAACCAACATCATTAAAACAGATTATCTGGTCATTATCTTGTTGCTGGTGGTGGGAGCTTGCTGTGTGCAAATTGTCTGCCGCGTTTCCTACTTTACAACATTGACTACACTTCAAAAGTACTTTGTTGGCTGTAAAGCACTTTGCGACGTCCTGAGATCATGAAAGGTGCTATATAAATGCAAAGTCCTTCTTTCTTTTCTGTTACCAGCCCACAAATTACCTGATTTATTGAATTCACTTTCATAACTTGCTGGGATGCTAGTCCATCTACATCTGTATATGCAGAGCTTCCTTCCTCGGTGTAGGTTCTTTTCATCTGAGAATGCTCTTCAGTTTCCTGCAAAATATACTAATTCCTGTTCAAACCTATTCCATAACCACTCGTTGAAGTCAATTATCCTGCTCGTTCTTTCCATGCCTCAGGTGACAGTGGAAGCAACCCAGATAGCACCTTCACTTTAAATATACCTGCCAAACTTTAAAAGCACTTTTGCATTACAGGAATGCAGTTGGCTGCAGACACACAGCTCTCCTGCCGTTGCCGACAGTCCTAAGTATAAACAGTGGCAGCTGCAGGGGAACCAACGGCAGGGTAGAGCTGTCAGGTTAAGGCTGCTTGTTCCAGCAGAGTAAATGCAAGGAACCAGCTGCACGTATTTGCCCTCTAGGGTAATTTTAACATTTGCCGATAGTGTGAAGTGGGCACCATCGGATCGGCCGCTCGTTATGCGCCTCTCTCGATTAATGCAAAGGAAAATCAGGAGAGATGTATAATGGGGGGCCAATTCGATGTCGCCTGTTTTACACTATCGCCAAAAGTTTAAATTACCCCCAGACTCCAGATTGCACAGTGGAACCATGGACCTATGAAGACCGGAACCAGGCTCCAAATGTAAAATGGAAAAGCGGTGCAAATAAGTTACTCCAAAAAGTTACAACAAAAATTAAGTATAAATGGGCATTTATATATCTTCCTTAGTTTTTCATACTTTCTGTCCACATTATCATTTGATCTCAAGAGTCACATTTCCATATAACTAATTGCAATTGGATAGCCTTCGTGTACATGGCCAGGGAATGTATTCTCCTAAATGTGTCCACTAGGTGGCATGTATTCTGTCGTTGTATTCTGCTCTGGTCAGGTTTTCTGATTTCCTATCTGCCAGAAAGAGCAGCTGGAGAGCCACTTTCAACCGTGCCAGAAACCAGCAGGGAAGCAGGGTGTAGGCAGCAGGTTTAAAATAGTACACGCTCCGTCCACATGCAGCTGCACAGGCGTCAGAGTATCTGTGGGCGTTTCCACTCTCCTGTGGAAAATTTGGAATTAAAAATGACCCATGCTGATTAATTTTAGAACAAGTTTCACGGTTGATAGATTTTTAATTTTTAAAAAATTGAGTCAGTGGTTGCGATTCAGATATTCAGGGTCACATGGGCAGAAGGCACATATATTAATAAGCTGAAATTAGTTCTTAAAACAATACATAATATAAATTATAGACTGAGTTTACTGAAAACTTGCCAGAACAATAAATTAGTGCACCGGGTCAGCCCTTGAATTTACCAGGACAACTTTATTACTAAAATTTGTAATTTTTCAATTTTATCTGTGGTCTGTAAACAAAAATAAATAGACTCCAAAACTGGTTTGACAGAAGAACACTACCTGCTGTAATTTTTAAAAATCACAAAATAATCTCAAGTGATTAGTCTACTGGGTCTCAGTTGCTGTGAAATCTGTGGAGCATGAGCCAAATGTTCAGACGGTTCTTCAATTAGCACAAACCCTAGACCAACATTCACAGACACACACACACACACTCTCACATTAAATTTCACTAGAATAAATTTCTGCCAGCACACTCCTGGCATATAACCTTGACGGTATGCAAATTGCATACGTGCAGCCCATGACTTTCCATTAATTAGGAGTAAATGCAAGGAACCAACTTCATGTATTTGAACTCTTGGTCTCCAGAATACACAGCGGAACCATGGACCTAGGAAGACCGGAACCTGCCTCCAAATGTAAAAGGAAAGACTGGTGCACATAAATTACTCCAAATAAAAAGAGTACACAACATATAAATGAACAAATAGTAATTAAAACTATATATGCCTGTGTGTGTGTGTGTGTGCGCGCGCGCGCGCGTACCTTGTATAGGTGGATCTCACTGTATCTTAATTTTAAGTTAGAGAATTATGTAATTCTTAATTTGTCCACACTTTTCTCTTCATACGATTCCCTCAGTCAGGAAGGTGGGATGGTCCAGCCTATGAATATTTCCAGTTATCAGTAGAGGAGGGGGGAGTTCTTAGCTAGTCTCCTTTATGTCCCATAGTTGACCTGACCAGTAATGGCAATATTCTTCCTGAAGGTGAGGCCAGAGTACAAAGGCTAGATGAGACTGGGGACGTAAACTTAAGCTTCCTAGTTGTGAGACCATCATTCTGATGTAGTGGATACCAGAATTTTTTGAACAGATCAATGCTACTAACTCCATCCAATATTTCAATGGTAGGCTCATTTGATTTTTTTTTGGCAGGATTCCCACTTCTGTCGGGAGGGATTGTTGGAGACTGGAGATAAAATTGCATTGTTGCTGAGGTAGTGGTCTCCCTGAATCTGACCTAAACAACTTCCAGCATAAAAGCGGCTCTTCTAACTGTGAAGAAAAATGACAGTTGTAGGGTCTTTTGTCACTGTCAAATTTAATGGGAGGAGGAGAATTCGTACAAAAAGAAATGACTAGCACATTGGAAGAAAAAGTTATATTACATTAGAACAGAGTTCTCCAGAAACCTTCAGGGTTTTTACTGAGTTATTTAAAATTCTGTAATCTCCTCTAGTGTTACAATCCTCCCCCACCCCGAATTCTCTGTGCCTCTGAATCAGAGCTCATTACATCCCTCCTCCTTTCATCCCACTACTGGCGGCTGTGCTTTCAGCTGCTTGGGCCCCACGCTCCAGAATTTGCTCCCTAAACCCCTCGACCTCTCTACTTCCCTCTCCTCCTTAAAACCCATCTCTTTGACCATGTGATTGGATACCATTCCTAGTATCTCTTTGGATTTGGTGTCATTTTATTTTCCTTACACCTCTGTGAAACACCTTGGGACATTTGTCTATATTAAAAGGTGCTATATAAATGCAACTGTTGTTGCTGTTCTTCTTCTTCTTGACTCATAATACTTGGGCACAAAGAAAGGTTGCCCACGTCAGTAAGTAAGTGAGCTGGCAAGCTTCCAAATTAGCAACAACATATAATCAGATTTGAGTTTTTATGATTTTCTTTTCTACCTTCCTTTCCTGATTATTTTGCTGTTAACTTACATGCACAGCCCTGGTGAATTTTATGCTTTTGTTGCAGGAGTAAACTGACACTGCAGTCGTCATGTTTTCAGCAAAGATCTGGCAGCAACAGAATGCACCAGTTCCTCTGGAATCGTTATCTCTATTCTGACAGATCCTTCTGAAAGGACAGTCAGAGCACACTTCCGCCCTCTTTCAATTCCATTACAGAAGTTAGAGCTGACACAAAGTGAATGGAGTGTGGCCAAGTTTGTTACAGGCACATGTCCACGAACCCCCCTCCCCCACTCCTCAGCCAATAGTGCAGGTAATGAGGATAATGCATATGAGACCCAGGGAAGCAGATGTACATACCAAATGAATTTGCAAGCACAGGAACCCTAGTATGCAGAGTGATGCTCTGTGTTTAGGAATAAACTGCTCAGCAACAATATGTTACATTTAACAAACTGGCTGCCAAGCAATATTCAACTACCACACTTAAAGAAAAAAAATTATATGCTGCTATAAAATTATTAAACATTACAGATAAATTAACTACAGAATTGGTGATTTTTTTTAGTAATCTGTTGAAATAATGCTCACCATTTCCTATAGGGTTACTGTCACTTTAAACCAGGATAAAGTGCTTCAGGCAGTGTCACAATAAACTCTGTTGCTTAGCAATTGCAATTTATTACATTATAAATATATTTGCTGTGCTGGGACTTAATTGAACCTAGTTATTTTCCTAGTACTTTTCCCTCACTTAGGGGAAAGTACTGTAGTGCCCATTAAACTCATGACTATTTATGAAAAATCCGTAACAGCAATTTTTGTGGACTTATTAAGCCACAAAAATGCTAAGTGGATGTAATTAAGGCTTGTTTCAGTATGTTTCAATGTGACATATGGTGAAAGCCAACAATGGAAAAGTACGATTCAGGAAGGCAAGGTGAATCCACTGCGTGAAAGGTAAGGCATTATAACTGCCTGCTACACTAAGTTCACTGAGGGTTCTCGGCAGCCTATCAAAGGGTTGACATACAGGGGCCGAAAATCTGGAAGTCTGACATCCCAGTGTAAGAGCTGTGATGTCGTTTCTGGTGACATTTGCTCCTGACTCTGCTAGAGAATGAGGTACCTAGAGGGGACACCCTATTTAATACTGCTGCCTGACATCGGTGCCATTAGAGGTGCATCTCAGGCACCCACCTGACAGGGCAGGCCAGTACTTCCAGTAGAGATTGGTTGCTCATGTGTGGGGGCGGGGCGGCCCTGCCCTGCCCCCAGAACATCCTACAATGGTGCACGCTGGGCAATGTTGGACATTGGCCTACTTTGTAAGGGGGCCACAGAAATAACATGGGCAAAAAAGATTTTTCTTCGGGGGTCCAGGGCACGACTGAGGCTTCCACCAGCTGGTAGGTCATTGTGCCTCCTCTAAGTCGGCATACTAGCTTTTCCTCCAGGCCAGTGAGAAGGAAACTCATGGTCAAGGAAGGCCCCGCCCACAGCCATGTTCCTTGTGGTGGGGGGCCATGTTTGTGATGGATGGAAGCTGGGAGTGTGCTGGAAGGGCTGTGGATTTTCAGCCCCATAATAGGCTCTTGCTACACTTTGAATCTGTCAGAAAATGATCGTGTTGCAGATGTGTCAGCAGATTCTGGCACTGAAAATCTATAAGCCATGATCCCGGCATAACCTCCAGGGATTACAACAGGCAGTGACTTCTAGTGCTGACCCTGCCATAGTTTGTGGACTCAATGGGAAAGCACCTAATTTACATGTGGTTGGCACCTGGAGCCTCCTATGGAGCCCACTTATACCCAACTGAAGGCCAGTACACCTCATCTCACACAGCACGCTGGCCTCTAGTCCTACACCAGATCCCAGCTGAGCCGCCAGTGTGGAGGAGTCCACCAGCAGCATGCTCAGTACACTGGAGGGGCATTTAACAGTACTGCAGTCCACCAGGGAGCATGTAGTAGCTCTACCGACTCCTGCAGCAGATGCCCTTGCAACAGAGGCCCTAAGGGCAGATTTTGCATCCTCTATGGAAGCTCAGACTGCTGTCATGAGTTCTTCCTTTTTTTCATACCTTTGCTTTCTCTCAGCCTCTGAATTCCTGGAGCCCATGTTAAATGTTTGCTGCTAGTTTATTCCACATTTCTATTTTTGAGCCTACTCCTTTACTATGTGCTTTGATTTCCCAATAACCAAATCCTTTCTTGTATTTCTGTTCTTCCCTGCCAATTTGCCCCATTATGGGGTTAGTCCAATTACAGACCGCAACGAGGCTGGGATAGCCCTGCTTTGGCTCTAGTAGCATTCCCTAACTTTCACTGTGAGAATGAATGCATTCATGAAGGCAAATTCAGTTGGAGTCCTGCAGAAATTTTTAATTCCGCATCTGGAATTTAGGGTCAAAACTCTACAAAATACAGGAATTCCTATAGTGATGGGAACACTACAGATTGTTTACAGTTTTTAAATTACTAGGTTTGCAAGAAAATTATTTGATGGTGTATGTATGTTTCCTACATTACATCAGTGACTACACTTCAAAAGTACTTCATTAACTGTAAAGAACTTTGGACGTCCTGAGGTCGTGAAAGACGCTATATAAATGCAAGTCTTTCTTTCTTTCTGATATATAATCTACATAATTTAAGGACTCTGCTCAACCCAACTGCTTCAGTGCCTATGTGCAAAACAAAGCATGCAATCATAACACAAGCTGCAGGAAAGGAAAAGTACCAGCAAAATTACTAGGCTTTCTGTAACAAAAGCACAAGAATGAGATTCAGCTGATACGGCTGTACCACGGACCCTAGGGGGGACATTAGCATCTATTCAAAAAACCACATGGACCCAAACACAACACAGACTCAGCGACAATAAATTTATAGTGCCAATTTTCTGGTCTGTGAGATTTGGGTGTGCAGGGACTGGGAAATACTGCATTCTGTAATCTCACCCAGTTCCTCGTGGAACCCTCCCACCCCCCCCCCCCCCACCCCTCCTCGCAATTTTACAATCAGGCTTTACCCCCCATGTAATACATGGAAATAAGGGGCTTTTGGCATTACCAAGTATCACCTTGCATTACTGCCATCTATTCGCACCAGGCATTAAAGGTAAACTGCATGTGTAAAGCAGCTGTGAAAGAGACACAGGTTATTTCATTTAGATTTGTTTTTTGTTGTAAGTTTGTTTTTTGTTGGATTTTTACTGTTTTTAGATGAGACCAGTGGAAATTTTAATATTATTGAGAAGTAGACAAATGATTGTTTCTAACGTCACAGATAAACTAGCTGTATTTCCAAGAGTTCGACAGAATAGGATGATCTTTAAAGGAGAGGGGATCTATAAAGTGTCTCCCACGATACCAACTTTCACACCAGCTCAGTGAGCACCAGGGTACCCAAGTCCTGCCACAAAGTCCAATGCCATTTAACAAATCAATGTGAAATTAATGCTGGGGGTTGCTTTGAAAGTGCCCCAGTGGCAGTATTTCATGTTGCAAGTAGCACAAGATGAAAAAAGGCATTTGCTGGCAGCTTTTTCTGCAGAAGCAGAAAGAACCTCTCCAAAGTGATAATAAAGAAACCCCAACTTATTAACTTACAGTGCGCAGCAATTGTTTTTTGCCCAGTGACTTTGTATTTTTTAAGCGTACTACTTAACCTTCAGTGCCACCAGTAACTGTGGTGCAGATGGTTGAATCTGCCAACAGGTGTTCATGAACCAGGCAGTGCACCTCAGTCACAGTGTCCCTGCTGAGTCTGAGCCTCTTTATCCACTGATCTTGTCACACTCAGGTAACTATCTCTAAGCTAAGTTTCCGACCACTGGCCAGTAACACTGCCCACCTCTATCCCTGCCTCAGCCCATCTATTCTCTGCAGCTGAAAAATCCTCTTTACAGCTCACTTCAGCCAATGCACGCAAACCTGGCCCTTCCTTTGTATCACTCCCTTTCAGGATGGGAATGTAGACCACACATTTTGTTAATATAACCTATGTGCAAAAATGTATTTGTTTCTTACCAAGCCTTTAAAAAGCACTTTCTTCCTTTTCTATCATAATTTTCCTTACACCCATGTTAAACTGTGAGTAAAACTTAGACTAGTGATAATGATGGAAGAAAATACTAATACCGCTTTAGCTCACCAGTTTAGTCACATTGTGATATCTTATCTTGTCCATGAGACACACCTCCTGTTCCCTTGACCCCATTCCCCCTTAACTGCTGACTACCCAACTTCCCATCCTGGTCCCCATGATAGCTGACGTTGTAAATGGTTCACTCTCTTTAGGCACTGTTACCACTCTTAAACTCTTCAATGCCTCTGTACTTGTGCAACATCCACTGCAATTGCCTTCAGCTAAACTTTGGGAAGACAGAAGACATAGTCTTCAGCTCCCACCATAAATTCTGTACCTTTACCAATGATTCCATCTCCTTCCTGGCCATTGCTCCAGGCTGAACAAGACTGTTTGCAACTTTGGCATCCTATTTGACCCTAAGCTAAGTTCCCGACCTCACATCCTTTCCAGCACAAAGATTGCCTACTGTAACACTGTCCACCTTTATCTCTGCCTCAGCCCATCTGCCACTGAAACCCTCATCCATGCCTTATCACCTCCACTGTGCG
Source organism: Heptranchias perlo (assembly GCF_035084215.1). Classification (NCBI taxonomy): domain Eukaryota; kingdom Metazoa; phylum Chordata; class Chondrichthyes; order Hexanchiformes; family Hexanchidae; genus Heptranchias; species Heptranchias perlo. The sequence goes on from NC_090356.1 coordinate 13,943,041, forward strand.
ATTTCAATGCTTTCTTGGCTGGCCTCCCATCCTTTACCCTCTGTAAACTTCACTTCATCCAAAACCCTGCTGCCCATATCCTATCCTGCACCAAGTCCCACTCTCATCACTTCTGTCCTCCCTAACCTACATTGCCTCCCGTTACCCCAAAGATTGAAATTTAAAATTTTCATCCTCACATTTAAATCCATTCCTGACTTCATTCCTCACCATCTCTTTTACCTCTTCCAGCCCAGTGACCCTTCCTTCCCAAACTCTCTGTTCCTCTGACTCTGGCTTCTTGTGAATCCCCCGCCCCCTTCACTCCACCATCGGCGGCTGTGCCTTAAATTGCCTTGGCCCCAAGCTCTGAAATTCCGTCCCTTAACCTCTCCACCTCCCCAACTCCCTCTTCTCATTTAAGACCTTCCTTAAAACCCACTTCTTTGATCAAGCTAATATCTCCTTCTTTGGCTCAGCATCGGTTTGTTTGATAATGCCCCTGTGAAGTTCCTTGGGATGTTTTTATATGTTAAAGGTGCTATCTAAATGCACCAACTTGTTATATATTTTATGTGCTGTGTGTTTTGTTTAAAGAAAAATTATTTTGCCAAACTGTTGTTATAAACCTTTCCAGTTTAGTGAAAGAATCTTTGCACAGAACAAAATATGCCTCATCCACTTTTTTCTTGCTCCAATTAACATCCAGAAGCAATTATATCCCATAACATTCAAAGCAAAGACCATTGTATAGGTGCATTTCTACAATGACTGGTCGGAAAAAAAGGTATCTTACATATGGCACCTTATCAAGTTTCTTAGAAATGTCCTAAAGTGCTTCACATACAATTATGTACTTTGAAAAGCCGTCACTGTTGCTGTGTAAGTGAATGTAACAAACATTTTGCGCACCGCAAAATCCTACAAACAAGAATGATTTGATTGACCAGCTAATCTATTTTAGGTGGTGTTAGTTGAGAAAGGCATGCTGGCCAAGTCACTGACAGAGCTCCCTGCTCTTCGAAAACTGTCAGGGATCTTAAAGATCCACTTGAATAACCAGAACAGGCAGGTGGTGACTCAGTTTAACATTTCATCCAAAGGAAAGCATCCCTGACAGTGCTGCACGGGAGTGTTAGCCTAGACCATATGCTCAAGACGTGGAGTGTGGCTTACAATCACTGCCTACAAGGCGAGTGCGCTACCAATTAAGCCAAGCTTGGCACAATCAGCCAAGTTGACCTGTTGTCAAGCAGCAAAAATGAATTTACATTAGTGCATAAGACAGACCCCCAGGTTCATCAGTCATAACAATTTGCATGGGAGTGTGACTTATGTTCTGTGTTGTATGGAGTCTTTACTGCTATGGTGTCAGCTACATTTAACTCCCTCCATCACAGCAAGGAAACCTATGATGGATAGGTTGATTCCTGTCACTTTTTAAATGACACAGGGTCACTTAACCCCATAATAATTCAAACTGGGCAAAATTCAGATATTCATAATAAATCTTGTTTTTTTGAATTCTTTAATGACACAGTTTCTCATAAATCAGCTACAATCTCTTACCTCAGGTAAGTCTCCCCTCAGTGCTTCTTGCATTATTACATTTTTTATTAAACAGTTGGAAATCAATTAAAATGAAACTCACAAATTAAATGTTATTCCTCAATGTCTAGCACTTAATTAGGGGCTTAATTCAAATCAACAGTCAGTTACAATATGAAGGTGTGTTCTATTGAGACAACATGAGGTGTGTCATCTTAAAACAGTTGCACATCAATTAAAATTAATACAAGGTTTAAAGTCCGTGTGCAATTTACCCCTTTTTTACTTTCCTCTTCACTCCTTGGATTCTGAAAATAAGAATGTGGAACTGCAAGGACAGGTGGAAGGTTTTAAATGATTAAAACATATACTTGAATTAGTGTATTCAAGTTAAACCTTGATTTGCTCTATGCAGAGTGTAGCACTTGTGTTGGCTGCTTGCTAACCAGTTGCTTAGTTTTAAAAACTAAAATCCAGCTTAGGTTATATTATAGCCATGTAAAATTCTAAGTGGAGTCAGCTGGGAAGTCAGTCAGCCTATGGCCACATGAGCTCTGATTGGAATCTGAGTGGCAATGCTTATCAAGGGACAATGTTACCTGAGGCAACTTAAGTTGAAACAACGAAGAGCAGAAAGGTAAAGGAACACAGAACCTTAACCAGTGGAAATTTACACCATTGCTTGTGGAGTTGTTTTTGCAATAAGCTCTCATGTAGAGGTCACAGAGTCTTTAAATCATCCAACACGTGACATGCGATCAAAGTAGAACCAGCCACTATATTTAATCTAACTTTATTTTAATGTTTTACTATTTTAAAAATATCCTGCGACACTTTGACCAAACATTGCAAGAGTACATAAAGGAAATGACTTGCATTTATATACATCAAGTCTACAGCACAGAAATAGGCCATTCAGCCCAACTGATCTATGCTGGCATTTATGCTCTGCATGAGCCTCCTCCCTCCCTACTTCATCTAACCCTATCAGCATACCCTTCTATTCCTTTCTTTCTAGTGCCCTTCACGGCCTGAGGATGTCTCAAAGCACTTTACAGCTAACTAAATAGTTTTGAAATGTAGTCACTGTTGTAATGTGGGGCAATGCGGCAGCCAATTTGCACACAGCAAGGTTCCACAAGCAATGAGATAATGATCAGTGTACAAAGTACAATTGAATTTAATAATTTATCTTGTTGAGGAAATCAGATCTTTTCAATTGAATACAATAAGGCAATAAATTATAATGGTGTTAATAAAGAGATAACTACCTACTCAGTAGGGTCTTCATCATTCTTTAAATGAGAATCATAGATGAGACTTTACAAGGATGAACTCAAATTGCAAATAGGGAATCTACCAGGAGTAATCCCCCTTCAACACATTTGGAGCATTGGTAAAAATTTTTAAGGACCTGAAAATTGTGCAGCAATGAAGATAATGAGCTGGATTTCCCTCTTCTCTGTAATGCTGGTGGATCTTGTGCCTGCCCCTTGCCTATACCCCTTCCTAGGGTCAGAGTAATTTAATGATGTAGGTTGGGTATCCAGGCATTGTACACCGCTGCTATGGTGCCCCCCTCAGGTGGGGTGATGGGGGGATTGCTGCAGTGCCCTGCTCCAGTGTAAAGTGACCAGATTTTTAAAAAAAATGAATTTAACACTTTGACTAGGTCAAAGTGATCATTTAAATTTCAACTTTGGAAGCCATGACTCCACTAATGTTTCTAGTGCTCAGTGCCACTAAGGTGCAAATTACAGGAAATATGCTGTTTGGGCATTATTATAGTACGCTGAACCATATTTAGGCAGGCATATTATACAACCAACCTTACTTTTGGTGGGAACTCCTGCACAAGTGTTTTTGAAGTACAGTCATTGTTGTTATGTAGGCAGCAACAAATTTTCACACAGCAAGATCCCACAAACAGCAAATGAGGTGAAGTACCGGTTAATGTTTTTTCTTTGGTGATATTGGTTAAGGAGGAAATGTTGGCCAGGACCCCAGGAGAACTCTCTGCTTTAGACACACGGGATCTTTAATGACCTTCTGAACAGGCAGATGGTGCCTTGGTTTCAATAACATATTATGGATTTGAGTATTGGGAAGGATTGAGAATTTTAAGGAAATTTTAAAACTGAGTGCTGAGATCAGCCACATGCTGAGGATATGTCGACTAGAACTGAATTGCTTGAGCTAGGCATCAATGGGTCAAAGCAAAGACTAAGGAAAGTGTGGGTAGGTTTTTCCCTTTGGGTGCTTGCTGAATGCCAAACAGGTACCTGAGGTGCTCTTGAATTTCCTGTTCCAGGCCATTTACATGGCCTGAGCACGCTGGCTGGGCCTAGCAACAGAAAGATGGGCAGAAATCAGGAGCACTCCTTGCTGATGGTATTGGGACTTCTGCCTGCTGCTAGATAGAAGGCTCTGAGGCTTGAAGATAATATCAAAAAAACAAAGATTTACTTGCCTTTATTTATCTTCTGGCAGTCTCTAGAATCCTCACAGATGCTCTGTTCCATGGGGATCCTGACGCAAGTCCCATTGCCTGGCTTCTTCGAGCACACCTCCTCCTTGGCATCCAATGATCAGATGAGCGAGAAACTGAGGTGGGTCGTCTGGGAATGACCTCTCCTATCTCATTTGAATGGTTGCATTGGGCTTGTCTCTACTCCAGGCCAAGGCTCAGTACTACTGAGAAATCCCAGGCAATCCCTCCGTAGCACAATGGGGAAGACCTGACATAACAGTTCTCTGCTCCTTTTTCCTCTTCACTGTGTCTAGCAACTCAGCGTTTCCCTCGGTCAATGAATAGGAACATCCACCGTATGGTATCAACAACAGATTAGCAGTAAAGTTTCACAAAACATTAAGAAAGAAACATTTTCAAGGACAATGTTTAATCTTAGAATTGTTCATTGATTGCTTCTCTGATGGCTTAGTGAGTTTGTCCAGTGAGTAGCTGAGTCATACAGACCAGGCAGGTCCCATGTCCCGTTCCTGTTATGTGGTGAAGGTATTCTTAGCTGAGGGTGGTAGTAGGAGTGCTACAATTGGCCTCAGTACCTGAGAGAGTGTTCCTGTTCCTGATCACTATCCCGGTGACTGCTGCTGAAAAGATGCATGTGTGGACATCAGTAGAGGACAGGATACGGCTTGCCAGTGATTCCCCCTTGTGGTACAATACCCTGCTGACACTCAAAGTCAAAGCTCACACTTTCTTGGAGGAAACCCTGTAAATCCCAGGGCAACACAAAGGTGATGGGGACCCACATTTTCCATCTGCCTTGCATCCTTGAACTGAGCATCCTCTGGGCAAGAAGCTGAAGAAAATTGTCCTTCAAAAAAACCCCATAAGACATTTGAAAGTTAACCTTTGACGCTGTTTCCATGTGAATGTTGGGATGTGGAAGTGGGGAAAGGAAGTAAGGAATGGGTGCAAATCTCCAGTGAAAACATTTGGAAAGGAGTCTCTCACGAGTTCACTGCTTAGAGACAGTAAAGCAAGTTCCTGGAAGATAAATATTTAAGCCCTGATTTTTAAAAAATGCCAAAAATAGCATTCAGCTAGTTAATGGTGTAGGCTCACCTGTGCCAGCAGTGCACAGGGCGAGCTGTGCTGAACTTTGAAACCAGGGCCCCCCCTCCCTAATTTGAAATGGCTACTGGCACATGAAAAGCTTGTCTAGAGAGTTTGGCTTGTAGCTCACTTGGCTGGCAAGCATAAAAATCCATTGAGCAACAGCTCTTAAGGGGCTGCAGTTCTCCATTAAAGGGTAAGTTATGGTGTTGCGGAAAAGTGGACTAATTGATCATAGCGACATGGCAGAGACATGCGCTTCCTTTTGTGCAGAAGAGTTGGTAAACCCTTTTGCAGGTGGGGCACTAAAGGAGGGTGACCCTATTTGGGGCTGAAGGCTGCCCTGCTGTAAAAGCACAGGTGCAAGCTGCATGGAAGGAGATTGCCTCGTAACTCACTGCAAGTGAGGGAGGTGTTTGCTGGTATCAGGAGGTAAGTGTGCTCCTCATCTTCGCACATTTTTTGTGGGGTCTACCAAACATGGAACAAGCCTAACTTAGTAACTCCTGCAGTCTTTGGGAGGTACCGCTTAAAGCGTTGTACAAATCATTGCCCTCTTTATACACACTCTTCTATTATGCCAAAGCTGAAAGGTACACTTTTCTTGCAGGTGGAGGTGGTGGCTGAGGAACAGAAAACATATTCAGGTTCCATCCTGAGATGCTTCTCTGCTGTTCAGAGCTTTTCAGTGGCCTCAGTAGCCGATGTAGAGATTAGGCTTGATTGCCTAAAAAGACATTCCATTAGTGTTTCTTTTCCTTCAAATAATGGGAACACTGTAGACTGCTGCATCATGCTGCTTCTTGGATAATGGCCATTGATGACATACAGTCAGACACCACCTGAGCACTAAATTGAGCGGATACCTTTCTGTTTATGGGGTTGATGAAGAGCCCTGATGTTCATATGGGTGCCACCTATGATGCCATGCACTCAAGGGAACTCCGTCACTCAGTGAACGCTCTGCTTCTGTGCCTCCTTTCCACAGGGAAAGAGATGCGGCTGTTGGCCCTTGCAAACAGTGTTTGTTATTTGCACTGCAGATTTCCTGATTTAGCAGATGTCCTCTGTGGTGGCTTGGAAGGATCAGGCAGCTTGAAGCTTCATGCTGTGGTAAGCTTCACTTACGGATAGAGCCATCTCTATTCCAAATATTGTCTGCAGGTCACCCTGCAGCAGATGTTACAATTCTAGCAAAGACAGGTCTCCTCTGACATGTCGACATACATGTGAGGAGCCTATAAATCTGGTTCTCGGGAAGTGTTAGCAGAAAAAACAAATAAAAGCAAAAAACAGCAAAAGCAGCTAATGCTGGGCACAAACCCCTGTTCCCTAATTAAACTCCCTCCTGAATGCCTATTCCCCATTATCTCTTTTTTTCAATTCCCATTTGCAACTATCTTTTCTTCCTTCACACACCAACCCAAAATCTGGGTATCTCACTCTGCATGTCCCAACATATCAGTACTGCAATCCTCCTAAATACTCTGAACCCAATTACTTCCTCCACCCATCAACTACTCACTATTCTTCAGTACCATGCCTCAATTACAAAATACACCAAAAATTCTCAATACTTACTTTACCAACACTCACGACTCCCACAACTTACTTCCCAAATACTCTTAATTACTCCTACACCCCTCTCTAATCCTTATAAACCAAATAACCTGTTCCCAAAATCCACATCATGTCATGTTTCCAAAAAACACATCATCTCATCTTCAGCAATGAATGGCACATCAGATCCACTACCTTCTAAAAGGTCATGGCGTAGAAATTCAATTGCGCAGTGCCTGTTTTTTTTTGGGGAAAAATGGGCGCTGCAGGGCCCTGTGCGTGCACTCGGTCCACGCTGTGAAGTGCCTTGGGACGTTTTTACTATGTTAACAGCGGGCTGGTCGACCCCCTCCCGTTTGCCTCCTTCCCTCCCAGACTCACCAATACCGTGGGAGATCTGTTAGTATTAGATATATATAAAATGGATAGTTAAGGTGAATTACAAAAATGATCCTGATCCTCAGTCAGTTTTGACCAATAAGTGTACAAATAACTTTGCCACAAGTGCACACATGAGCCCCAAACTAACAAGGGGCTTTATATATGGACGATGCTGGATAAGGAAGCAGTCAATAAAGAACAACAATGCAATATAAGTCCCAGAGTCCTAACATGTAATAGACACCTTCATTAGAAGTATAAAAAGACAAAAAATTATTCTTTGTAGTCTGTTGTAAGAATGAATAGGTTACAGTGATTTAGAAAAGGAGACAAATAATTTAACAAGAACATATACTCCTGAGTACATTTAGATTAGAAAAACTTTACTTACAGAGGCTTCGTTTCACAGGAGAATGCCAATATATGCAATCAGCAGAGGTTGTAGATCAGTAAACAAAGTTAAATATTAGTCAGATCGCCAATTTTTAAAACTTAAATACATGATTTTAAAAGAATTAGCTTTTCCTGCAAAGTATAAGCATCTTATGTACAAGAAACCTTCTCAGTAATTCCTCCCAGTTCTTCAACTTAAGTTGAGACAACCATGGCTGTCAGAATGATTTGGTAGTTTTCCGTGATGTTTCCTTTGATAGTCATTTTAACTGTAGCTGAGATTATTTGAAGTGGCTTAAAAACAAAATAAAAAAGTTATATTTAAATATCTGTGTAGCCAGAATATGTTATTGTTATGCATTTTAGATCAAAACTTAAAAATACTACAGCTTTCTTTTAAAGAAACATAATTTAGAAATAGTAAAATGTATGCAATTTATGAAGCCACAGAAATTCCCTAAGAAAAATATCCTTCTATGACATAGTTTACTTGGACTTTCAAAAAGCTTTGACAAAGTTCCGCACAGAGTAAAATCCTCTTCTCACAGAAGTGACTATGTAGCCATTGTATATTTTCCAAATATTTCCCTGCTAGTACCAGTGGAAATGCATTCTCACTGGTTACCTGGTTTCTATTGTGTACTCTATCCAATTTATTACAAGTTTCAATTAAATATCAGACTTCAGTTTCTCATGTAGTAATACTTTAATTAATCAACTACACTAAATTCCTTAGTTAAACTTATAATTCATTTTTGGAAGTAATAATAAAAGCTCCAAGTAAAGGTATATAAAGTACTGAACCCATTTCTCAACTATAAAATTGATCCAGGACCCTGGATTAGTGTTATCAGATTTCGCAGTGTACTGACTTACATCATGTCCACTAGGTGGAGTCCAGCTAACAGTAATGGCCTTTGTATTACCAGCTTCCACCGTGGCTTTGGTTGGATCAATGGTGAATCCTTTCAGCTGAACTGCCTGCGGACTGTCAATAGTGAACTCAACACTCTACAAGAAAAATGAAACCAAACCATTGTAGTTTAAAAAAGGATTACAGAAAAACCCTTATATTTCCAGCTGGGCTGTACTTTAGAACTTGAACAATACTGTTACATGCTAATTTTGCGGTACTATTCCATTCTTACAAACCATTTGACTGGAGATTGTCTATTTGGTTATATTTAATGCAGTTGTACTCTTGAATTTGTTCATCTTACCATACATTGATTTCATTATAAAAATATATAACTTTTTACAAATTAGCTTTGAAAAGCCTGGGAAGGTGGAGGAACACAAAATTCAGGCTACATTTTTTGCTCTAGAGTTTAAATTAAATGTTGGTTTGCATCTCTTTAAATAATAATATATTTACACTTTGACTTCTTAGATATGCTTGATATACTTGCAATTGGCCTGAACCCACTTTCCTTATTCCAGTATGCTCTGCATATCGTCTTTTTTCTGGCTCAAGTTTATAATACAATTTTGTTGCAGGGTGCCCTGGTGTTTCAAAACTAGTACAATGGCATAATCTCCTGCCGTAAGTCCGGTGGGAGATTAATGGCATCCACAAGAAAATGGCTGACACCCGGTTGTGCTGCTCCTGAGGCTGAAAAGGGACTTGCCATAATAATGGTGGCTGGTATACAAGTGAATGGAGGCGTACTGGTCTCCCTCAGGTATGTGGGCCTCATCAGTGTGGCCAGACAAAGGTGGGGGAAGAGCGTCCCCGACGCTGCTCTGATCCTGATGGTCACCTTTGAGTGTGTGGCTGCCTCAGGATATGTGTGGAGACCCAGTATGCAAACACCAATGTCACTACGTGCTGGGTTTCTACCTGTCCAACACACTGAGAAGGCTGGGTCTGGCCACGCTGGCTGAGCAGGCGCAGGACATCCTGTCCAGCTGGACCGTCCCCCACCTGCCGCAGGTGGAGAAGTTCCTGAGGAGGAACCCCTTTGACCACAAGGCCGTCAGACAGTGGTCGATATGAAACGTTCTCAGAGTCCTGCAAGGAACTGAGAGGGTGGACTCGATCGGTTTCTTCCCCCACCAGACGGTCGATGTCATTTGGTAGAAGTCTCATCGCCGGAACTGACCAACAGGCAGCAGGATGTAACCTGGATGGTGGTGAGAAAACCCAATGCGGTCCTTCCAACATGCACGTAACCTCAACGCCACCGCGAGCTGCCCTTGAGGCTGTGGCGGGGAGGAAACCGTCTTCCACCTCCTGATGAGCTGCCCCTTTGCGCAGAGGGTGTGGAGAGACATGAGTTGGTATCTGTCCCGGTTCATCCCAAACAGTTTGGTAACACAGGTGCTCTATGGACTGATCCCCGGGACGCATACCGAGACAGATATCACCTGCAGCTGGAAGACGATCAACTCAGTGAAGTTACTTTGGTAGGAAAAACAGAAATGCAGAGTATTTTTTAAATGGTGAGAGATTGGGAAATGTTGATGTTCAAAGGGACCTGGATGTCCTTGTACATGAGTCACTGAAAGCTAACATGCATGTGCAGCAAGCAATTAGGAAGGCAAAGGGTATGTTGGCTTTTATTACAAAAGGATTTGAGTACAGGAGTAAAGAAGTCTTTCTGCAATTATGTAGGGCCTTGGTGAGACTGCACCTGGAGTATTGTGTACAATTTTAGTCTCCTTACCTAAGAAAGGATAGACTTGCCATAGGGGAAGTGCAACGAAGGTTCACCAGACTGATTCCTGGGATGGCGGGATTGTCGTATGAGGAGAGATTGAGTAGACTAGGCCTGTATTATCTAGAGTTTAGAAGAATGAGAGGTGATCTCATCGAAACATACAAAATTCTTACAGGGCTCGACAAGGTAGATGCAGGGAGGATGTTTCCCCTGGATGGGGAGTCTAGAACCGGCGGTCACAGTCTCAGAATAAGGGGTAGGGCATTCAGGACTGAGATGAGGAGAAATTTCTTCACTCAGAGGGTGGTGAATCATTGGAATTCTCTACCACAGAGGGCTGTGGAGGCTCAGTCAATGAGTACATTCAAAACAGAGATCGATAGATTTCTAGAAATCCAAGACATCAAGGGATATGGGGATAGTGCAGGTAAATGGCGTTGAGGTAGAAGATCAGCCATGATCTTGTTGAATGGCGGAGCAGGCTCGAGGGGCCGGACGGCCTACTCCTGCTCCCATTTCATACGTTCTTATGTGAAGGAGGCACTTTGGTCCGCCTGAAACATGCTGGTCTTCCAGCTGAAGGAGCTGTCCACGACCGAGTATTGCTGACAAGGTGCAGGAGTACGTGCTGTGGGATGCACTGAGGCGAGGTGCGACCTACACAAAGGCTCTATTGGGAAAAAGACCACCGTAAAAAGTATGCCATGAGTCATGAGAAATACGGTGTTTGAATTGTAATAATGAGATCGCTTTGTGTACGATCTGTAGTGTTCTTGCTTTGAAATGTACTGGTTTGGAATTGTGATATTTGCTTTGAACTGTGTATACCTTTTAAATTCTATGAAAAAAAGTGGGTTCCAGACCGGTTAAGTGGCCTGGACCCTCGAAGAGACTTAACTTTTTAAAAAATTGAACAGATTGGTCTCTTTGCTCAGAGGGTCAATAAGACCATGGCTGGGGTCAGGAAAGTGGGACACTGGGCAATCCGACACCGCCTCCCCCTTTCCGGACAGGTGCAGGAGTTTCCAGCAGGCATGGCCAGAACAACTACTGTGGGCAAGATAACGCCTGAACATTTCTCTCTCTCACGCACATACATATATGTACATGCATGTAAGATATTTTTATATAAATAATTATTATGTCTAGTGCTCTTCTTGACAACTTTTACCATTATAATTTCTTGTGTCCACATTAATAATGAAAACTGTCTATAGCAACTTGCCACTCTGTAATTACACTGCTCCCCTCCCACTGAAGCCCCTGGCAGGGCGTGTAAATACAGCACAACAAGTTTACATAGGCTGTTTACATTACTGTGGACATAGGAATTTATAATGGAAATATAAAGTAAGTATAAAATGTATGCACCTTTATTGACCAGTACTCAAGTAGGAATGATTGGTAAACTTCAGTCTGAAGAAAATTGAACTATTGCAATAATGACATGATTTACATTTAGAAAACTAGTTTTCACACATACTTGGAAATATTTAATTATTAGGAGTGCTAAAGATGCAAGCAGACTTGAGTAAAGGATGGAGCCACATGAAAGAGTTTTGGCTCTGCACTGCAGTAGTGTTAAATTATTAGTAATACAGGCTTTCAGTGTTATATACAATACTGGATAGGCACTATTTTTATCAACAATACACACAATACTGAGTAGACACTAGTCTTGTAATTGTACTGAAACAATGGCCCAGAATTTGCTGGCATGGGGCATCTCGCCTTGTGCCCCGTTTATTAGATTTTTTTCCTCACCCTTCAGCTCCAAAATCTTTTGCGCCGCAAATTGCTGGAAGTGTGAGGTCAACGGGGCATCCGGGACCTTGGTGAATGACGGGACCAACAGAGAAATGAAGTGAGAGAAAGAAAGATTGGGTTAAGAGAGAGCGAGAAAAAAAGACGGAAAGGAAAAAACTATTAAAATTTTAAATTTTAAAAACCTCTAGGAACAATTTTCTGCCTGCAGGAATGAGACTCCACAGTTTCAATTGTTACCTTTCTGGGCCGGAGAGGTTGAGTGGCATTGCAAGAACATAAATCCAGTCATTAAAAGCGTCCTTATGTTGTTAAGTACCAGCCCTAACTTTCTGCGGTGGATTTAACTCATTTTAACAGCTCAAATGCAGCAATTTCTTGAAACTCATGGGGAGGTAGACAGCGAGCTCCCGCTTTCACGTCGTTAATCGTCCAGCAATTTGTGGCAACTCGCAACTCACGAGGTATCTCTTCCTCACCACATTAATAACAGCATGTACATTAAACTTGCTGTTATTTTCTCAGCAAATTCTGGGCCAATATACCTCTTTTTAATTATCTAAACTGCATTTTGTTACACATCTACAATTCAAAGAAATGTAAAACCATTACCTTTTTAGCAGTAGCATGGGTGGATCGGATACATCCTACCTGGAATTCTCTCGTAGCTGTTGTGTACTTGTTGTCAGACTTTGTGCACTTTAGAGTAAGCAGAACTGATTTCAACACACGAGGAAATTCTGTGGACAACAACTAGAGAAAGTCACTGGTGCAAACTCAACCAGTAGACTGCTGCAGAAATGTTCTTATCCCTTCTCAATTTGACCATAAGTAAAAAATGAACTAGATTGCTGGGAATGGACAAATTTAGATGTACAATTTTGTCTGTCACCTGCCATGGGAAACATATGTCATGTTAGAAACCAATAATAGAACCTTATGTATAGGGGAAACAGCCAGCGACTCCTCCCCTCAGCTGTGTGTAATGGGTTTATAGCATATTCAGTTACATATATACCTGCTTTGTCTGTACCCTCATAATTAGGTAGGATGCTTAAAGATTCAACTGGAACATCTATTGGGTCTCCACCTTCAACAAACATCAAATGTTCTCTTGCAGCTCCCTTCAGCTGGATCGTATGGGCAACCTGCAAGGAGAAAGGTTGAAAATCATCAATCAATTTGGAATTTCCTCTACACAGAAATGCTGCTGCTGCTGCTTTTGGGAGTTTATGAACTGGCTAATTAAATTAACAGTCGGGCACTGGCCACTGTCACTGCACTGGCCATCATTTTCTCGAGGAGATTTGAACTACCCTTCTTACTCTAGATTTTTTTAGCTTTCGAATTTTAGATCAGCTTTATAGGTAATTTCCCAACTCCCTATATTTTCAAGAGTGCTTTCACGAGCCTTGATGTCTAGGTAAGCTTTTGATAATGTGCCCAGGATAATAAACAACCTTTCCATTGATTATCTTTAGCTACTAAAATTAACCCATACTTCCATAGGGTCGCTCTCTCCTGTCTTCGATTGTGATAGAGCATCACAAATTCAAACCTTGTTTTAAATTAAAAATTTTAAGCACATTTATTTCACAAAATATGAACAAGTGAATAACTAACAGTGATATAATCTACACATATATGTTTACATTAAAAATCTTTCAATCTATCTCCTGGAGATGCTAAGCTATATTTTTGCACTTTTTTTCTTATACTCTTTATCAACTAGGCGCCAGCTTGTCCACCATGCCTTTCTATGACAATTTCAATCTGCTTGACTCAGTTCCATCCTCAGCCTGACTCTCCTCTGCTAACCCTGGCTACACCCCTCGAGCAGTTGCTGCGGCTTGCTAGATTTTCATAATTTCAAAAATAACCAGCTGCGACACCATTACTTTAGGTGTGTATATATTTGAAATGTATGTCTTGGTTCCTCTCTCAAGACATGGAAACATCCAAAACAAATCTTGTAACATTTCTATTGAATCGAGCTAGGACAAAGCATGTCGTTTTTAAACACCGATGTTGTATAATTATTTATTTCCTATGATAAGTAGAATAATGGAAGCCTCTTATTGCCATACATTCTTTTCTGTTTAAGAACTTATGTTGTCTCACAAGATAAGAAGGGAGATGTTGCACAATAATGATACATAAGTTTTACAACAGGTTGTCGAGTATAATCAATCTATTTGACTGTGGGACATCATAACTGAACCTGATTTTGTCTACACACACACCACTTCCCAGCACAGGTCAATGGACAGCAACCAGAAGCCCCAGCAGCAGCCCAGGCCAATTTTTCAACTATAGAAACAAGAACTATACAATCCAGTACAAGAATGTAACCATAGATAGGTAAACCATAGATAGGTAAAGGTAATTGTTAAAAAGCAAATTTGCCCATATACAGGTGATGGGACAAGAGTTTTCCAGTTACCTTGTCAAACAGTTCCACTTGTATGCCATCTGAGTAATATAGACTTTCATGGTCGGGACTAAAAGTGACTTCAAATTCTTGATCTTGCATTGCTTCTATGAAACCTTTTATAGGAGAGACTCTGAAGACACTTTGGCCACCATAATTCTGAGTACCTGGCAGAATGTATAAATAAAAAGGGAATTACATTTATTGCATTCTGTTTAGGTTTGTGTTATTTTCTTTCTTTTTTGATAACCTCCCTCTCCACAACTCAATACTCTTACTGGGAATCCTGCATAGTTTTCAAAGATTATTCAGCTTCACTGATTAGCCAGCAAGAGCTGACCAGATCACGACATGGAGAAAAAAAATGTTCGGGTCCAGTAGCATGGTGGTGTAATAATGTGCAGTGTCTAACTTCCTGACCTCAGACTATGCCACTTTGAGAAGTAGATAGAAATGTCATGGGCAAGTCACCTTGATCTTCCAGCAACTTAATATAGAGTGACAGATGAAGGAAAGAACCTTGAGAACAGAGATAATAATAACTAAAAATGAAACACATGTGAGATTTATCAAGAGGGTCTATTTGTAGTGGAACTTACGGTCTCTTGCAAATTGATGAAACTCGTCAAACTGGAAAAAAAAGTTGAACTGTGCAGGAATTATGACACAAACAAATTTAAAGCTTGCGTGTGGCAGCGGTAGCTCTCTTCTCATGTTGACCCTAACAAGTTTCAACCCTCATATCCAGTACATCACCAAGATCACTTGCATCTACTTCTGAAATATAACCCGTCTCCATCTCCACCTCACCACTGTTGAAAACTTTGTACATACTATCATCACCAATGCCCTTCTCACTGTTCTACTAAGCTCCAACCTGCATGAACTTTAACACCTGGAAATCTGCTACCCGCATCCTTTCCTATACTATGTTCTGTTCACTTATCACCTGTGTATTTCTGACCTCACACTGACATCACCCAGTGCACATTAATTTCAAAATCCTCATCCTTGTTTACAAACCCCTGCAAGCCTGTTTTACCCAACTTCTGAGACCTCCTCCAGCTCTTGCAATCTCGACTCTTCTGACTCTTATCTAATGTGCGCTCCACCATTGCTGACACAAGTTTCACTATATTAAAGGTGCTATATAAGTTGTTGTTCCAAGTGTTTCAGTGGCATTGGTCAGATACAGCGACATCCTTCAATGGCTCAGATACATTATCCAGGGTGCAGCTGAACCATATAGACCAAAAAGATGTTAGGTTTGACGTTCTGTTTGTGCTGAGTTAGTTATCTGAGCTTGAGTGGTGGTAGAGGGTCAGCATGCCTGGTTAAGGAAAGAAACATCAAACTGGGATGTTGCTTCTGACTGCTATCCAGTGACACTGACAAGAGTGCACATATCTAGACACTGGGTGAGGACAGGATCAGCTCAGTTATAATAACCCCCTTGGTTGAATAGTCTGCAGACACTGTCTGTCAAGTTGAACATAAAGAATGGAAACTTGGGTAAGGTATCACATGGGACCAGGTGCTTCTAAAACTCTAACCCACCAATGAGTTTCTGCCTTCAGGAGAGAAAATTAACAAAGAAAAATATACAATGGAGTAACATTGTTTGAATTGAAACTATTTGAATTGTCTGAATATAAAATTTCTGGATTAAAAGTGGCTTCAAATAATCAAGATAATTAAGAAATACTTACCCACTAAAGAACCAGATATTTCACTGGATGCCAAGAATGCTGGTAATACTTGTTGGTCTTTGTGTTTTCTGTAAGACAGACTGTCCAGCTTCACATTGAACATGACATGAAGGATTGTGGCATTTTGCAGCTGTCAAAATAATGTATTAATAAAGTCAAGCTAAATTTAAAACTTTGGTTCTACAGACAGCATTTCCAAGACATATCAGCATGTGATTTTTCCAATGTGAATTTTGCAATGAACGGTCCCTGGACTCATTTCAATCATTTAACAACCCAGATTGATGGCCCTACAGGCAGCTCATGTGTCCCAGTGGTACTGCCAGCTCAGTCATAGCATCGTGATGATGGCCGTTCTAGGTCTGTCAATCTTTTTGGGCATTCCTGACCAGATAGGCCAGTATAATCAATTCACGTTAAGTCAACAATCTCTTTGCCAATAAACTCGTACTCACTTAATAGAATTCAATGGCAAGTATTTGCACAAATAATAACTTTTGTCTTAGGCACTTTTTATTGTAATGGAATATTTGTTCAAACATAACAGGGTAGATTTTATGAATTTGCTTTCCATGCCAGGAACATAAATCAATTAAATCAATCCTAACATTTCACACTATAATTACTCTTATATTGCTGTAGTTTGTAAAATAACAGAAGTGATAAAACACATTATAGAGAAGCTAACTTTGTGTAATTTGGGTTGCAGCCAAGGTTAAATGATTTATATGGGAAAAAATGATTGTACGCAACAGCAAACATAATCCAGTTAACAATACTAAATACAATTGTGTTGAATACATAAAATGATTTGAGAATTTCAATCTCAATTCAATTAACAAAATATTAGGTCTCTGTTTGTAGAATTGATTGTATACTTAATGATGCTTAGCAGTAACTTTAACTACAAAATGTATATTGACCTCTCAATGACTCAACGAGTTTATTTCGTGAGTAGTTGAACCATACAGACTAGGAAGGAACCACATTCGGCTCCCAGTCTGTGCTGTATTGGTTGACCTCAGCTGCAGCAGCAATAGGGATGCCACAATTCTTCTCTGCCCCCTGGTTTAGGGAGGGAGAAATCGGCCAGGGCTCCTGTTCATGATCATTATCCATAGAGCCCGGCTTGAAGTGCTGGTGTATAGACATTGGGTGAAGGAAGAATTGGGCTTAGCTGTGATTTCATCCAGTTTCAAATATCTTGCTGACACTGTCATGGTTCACATGTGAGTGATGGTTACTTGGGTGAGATACTGGATGGTGCCGAAGCATTATAGAACCATACATCAGCAAAGAATTAAGGCCTTCAAGAAAAGAGAGAAAGGGAAAAACTGGTGAGAGAAAAAAGAAAACACATATTCTCAGTGTCACTTACCAGAAATGTTACTGTTTTGGTTTGATTTGCAAGAACATACCCCACATCCAATACTCCTTCTACAGAACATGTCACTAATGGATCTATACCACGCCCAGTCAGGATTAGGGAAAGATTTGCTTTAACACTGCGGATTTCCAGAGGTTCATAGAACTGTGAACAGATGGTGGGACATTTCAATTAGGAGTTGTTATTTCAGTAATTACAGATAATTAACTCTATTAACTATACAAGATGGATGTGTTAAATGTTATATTACGATGGAAAGATATCAAGAACAGGGTCACAGCAAAAAAAATGGTTTGGAAGTCATTATAAATAACAACTAATCAAGGATCTACTCAACTTATACTCTGCTTATAGATATTAACTATAACATAACTTAGATTGTTATACTTCTAGTTCCTTTATGTTAGCGTACCCTGCTGACAGAGTATTAGGAACAAAGAGAATGTATCCTGCAAAAACAATTGGTGTAGTTTGCAATTAAACATTTCAAGAATTTAAATGTTTTCTTCTTCAGAACATTACAGTTGTAATTAAGCTACCATCCCCATCTACTCTTTTTATGCTTTGGCTTGCTCTTGTTTGGTGTCTGCCCACCGTTAGCAATTTCTAACAGGCCTTTCAGGCTGGTCTAAATCCGCTCTTACACAAAACGTATGATAGCTTCAGTCTAATATATTAACACATGGTAATGAGATGGAAATAAGCACAGGCATGATTCCATGAATTACTCTTTAAGAATGAAATGTGTGCTTATTTCTCCAGTATAAAGCGTGATGAGGGACAAACACATTCTGGGCTGACAGAAAATCAGTCCTTAAAGGGGACCAACTATATTTTTATTTGGAGCAAATATGAAATTGGACGCTAACTCTGGGCTTGTGAGAGCTGAATTTTCAAATGCTTTTTGGCAGTTTTTGCCAGGAAGATTTTTCACTCCTACAATTAAATATCTGGATTTGGGAATTGCTCTTTTTGTGATATTGGAGGAGGAAGAACAGGATGAAAGGAGGAAATCAAGGTCGCTTGCAATGGAGAAGAAATGGCCACACACACTGTTCCCTGCCTAGTAATACCAGGTCTTGAGTGACCTAAACAGCCACCCTTAAAGGGACCACTGGAGGCCACTTAGAAAACATCCAGAAAACTTTTAAAAAGTTATATTTTTGTGGAGCCAGAAAGAGAAGGAGTGCTCCTCCTGGCTTCACAAAAATACTGCTGAGCTGCTGTTGGCCTGGGCCTTCCCCCCACCCCATTGCTTCGTGTTCCCTCCCTCTTCCCCAGGCCAGCTCCATGTCAGATCCGGCTGGAATTGGTCAGACCCTCATCGGCAAGCAGCATCGGGACGCCTGTTTGGCACCCGCGGCTCGCCGCTTCCATTCAAATGAGGTTGAATTTGGCTTGGGCCTCATGCTGGCCTGGATCAGTGTGCACAGCAATCACTCTGCCACCTTGCTGCCCGTTTTGGGCACAAATCGAATTTCTCCCACACCCCGTGAGTTTAGTCTACTAGCAATAAACAAAAAGCATTTGCTTCACCTCTACAGCTCTTTAACAGTCTTAACAATGCTTTTAATTTCCTGCTCTGAGAGAGTGTGTGTGTGTGTGTGTGTGTGTGTGTGTGTGTGCGCGCGAGATCCCATAAGCAGTAAGTTCTGGAAGCAGTGGCCACGCAGTAAACGTCAACAGGATGTCCTGCCGTTAATTCGCTGGAATGAGCATTTTTAACCTGTCGTACCATAAGTAAAACAAATGTGAAACACACAGAATGCAGTTCCATTGGTTTTGTGCATACTACTTATTTTAATATGAACGAACTAAAGTAAACAAAAATGTGTTACCAGTCTGCTCTCTGTTGGTGTGAAGGAAAAAATGAGATTGTGAGTAGCTCCAGGCTGAAGGGATCGAAGGGAATTTAACATTTCGAAGGGTCCACCAGGATCCAGAACAGATGATTTCAGCTGTAGCATTGTTAGTCAAGGATTTACTTGGATAAGATTACAGGAAACTGATGGAATGGAGATAAATTAATCTGGCAATGTTATGTTGGCTCACTATAAATGCTATTAAGAACATAATAAATAGGAGCAGGAGTAGGTCAAACGGCCCCTGAGCCTGCTCCGCCATTCAATCAGATCATGGTTGATTTTTGACCTCAACTCCACTTTCCCACCCAATCCCCATATCCCTTGATTCCCCTAGAGTCCAAAAATCTATCCATCTCAGCCTTGAATATATTCAATGACTCAGCATCCACAGCCCTCTGGGGTGGAGAATTCCAAAGATTCACAACCCTCTGCATGAAGAAATTCCTTCTCATCTTAGTCTTGAATGGCCGACCCCTTATCCTGCGATTATGCCCCCTAGTTCTAGATTCTCCACCCAGCGGAAACGATCTCTCAGCATCTACCCTGTCAAGCCAACTCACCAAGGCTTCTTCGACAGCACCTCCCAAATCCATGACCTCTACCACCTAGAAGGACAAGGGCAGTAGGCACATGGGAACAACACCACCTGCACGTTCCCCTCCAAGTCACGCACCATCCCGACTTGGAAATATATCGCCGTTCCTCCATTGTCGCTCGGTCAAAATCCTGGAGCTCCCTACCTAACAGCACTGTGGGAAAACCTTCACCACACGGACTGCAGCGGTTCAAGAAGGCGGCTCACCACCACCTTCTCAAAGGCAATTAGGGATGGGCAATAAATGCTGGCCTTGCCAGCGACGCCCACATCCCATGAACGAATGAAACAAAAGCCCCCTCATAATCTTATATATTTCAATTAGATCACCTTTCTGAACTCCAGAGAGTATAGGCCCATTCTACTCAACCTCTCTTCATAGGACAACCCTCTCTCCCAGGAATTAATCGAGTGAACCTTCGTTGCACCATCTCCAAGACAAGTACATACTTCCTTAGATAAGGCGACCAAAACTGTACGCAGTACTCCAGGTGAGGTTTCATTAATGCCCTGTACAACTGTAGTAAGACTTCCTTACTCTTGTACTCCAACCCCCTTGCAATAAAGGCCAACATGCCATTTGCTTTCCTAATTGCCTGCTGTACCTGCATACTAACCTTTTGTATGAGGACACCCAAATCTCTCTGAATGCTAACGTTTAATAGTTTCTCACCATTTAAAAAATATTCTGTTTTTCTATTCTTCCTACCAAAGTGAATAACCTCATATTTCCCCACATTATACTCCATCTGCGACCTTCTTGCCTACTCACTTAGCCTGTCTATATCCCTTTGCAGACACTTTGGGCTCGATATTAGCAGGGCGGCGTGTTCTCAGCAGGTGGGGGGGGGGGGTCGACTGGGCGCGTGGGTAACGCGCCTGGTGAAATCAGTGTGCTCTGCACGGAATTGCAGGCTAATTGGAGCCGCTTACCTGTGCTTCCGGGTTTCCCGCTGGTAAGCTGCGCGGCGGGCGGACTGAGCATACGCAGTAAGGTCTGTCAGCTGGAGGAGCCCTATTTAAAGGGGCAGTCCTCCACCGACTGATGCTGCAGAAAATAGGAAAAATTACAGCATGGAGCAGCCCAGGGAGAAGGCTGCTCCCAGGTTTAATGATGCCTCACTCCAGGTATCATTGGATGGGATGAGGAGGAGGGGGAGGACAGAGATCTTCCCCCCGGCGGGTGGGAGGAAGCAGCCTGTCTCTGCCACCAAGAAGGCCTGGCTCGAGGTGGCAGAGGTCACCACCAACATATCGCCCACCTGCATACAGTGCAGGAGGCGCTTCAATGACCTAAGTAGGTCAGCCGAAGTGAGTACACTTACTCATTCCCCTACACTCCATCTGCCACATCACCGCCCCAATCCCACATCGCCTTCTGCACTGCCAACACTACTCTGTCACATCACCCCTCACACCCACTCAAAGCTCATCCTCATCTTACCTGCACTTACTCACCTCCCCAGTACTCATCCCACCACGACCACTCAACCCAATGCTCATACAATCTCATGGCTCTATCTCATACTCACCCTCTCATACATCTCTTTACAGTCAGCCTCACTCAACCTGCCACTACTTGTGCTGCAGCCACAGGGCATGCATCACATATGTGCAGTAGGAAGCGTAAGGCAAACGTGTCGTGAGCATGAAGGGGATGCACAAGGGTGTTTGAGGGTTTGTCATGGTGTTTACCTATATTTAATTTCTGATCAACTCACATAACATATTATATTGTCACCACTACTGCCACGTCTTTGCGAATCTTGTCTGGTTTGTGCAATAATGCCCTTTCCTGAGGATCACTATGAAGGCCCACAACTGATGCCACCCGTTGTGTCACTGCAGAGTGGGTGTAGGTGTATTTGCAGGGCTCTTTTGTGCAGACGACTGAGAGACGTCGGCAATGTCCCCGGTGGCACCCTGGAAGGATGTGGAGGAGAAGTTGTTGAGGGCAGTGGTGACTTTGACAGCGACAGGTAAGAAGATGGTGCTCGGGCCAGCCGGGAGCAGCTCGGCATGAAGGAGGCTGCAGATGTCAACGACTACATGTCGAGTGACTCTGAGCCTCTGTGTGCACTGCTGCTCAGAGGTCCAGGAAGCTGAGCCTCGGTCTGTAGAGCCTGTGGCGAGGATAGTGCCTTCTGCGATGCATCTCTCTCTGCCGTTGCCCTCCCTCCTGCTGTGCAGGTGGATATGTCACAGCACTGTGTTGTGGGGCTCCACGTGTCAGAGGTGGACAGCGTGGCCGGCGAGACTGGTGATGCTGTTCGTCCTTCGAGGAGGTCACGACTGCAGCTACGGCGGCCCCCATCCGCAAGATGTACATCTGAGGGGGTCCGCAAGGTAGGTACATGTGTCCGGACATTGGGGTAAGTGTGCAAGTTGGTGAATTTTATTGTTAGGTGGAGTGCGGTGGAGGCCAAACTTTGTCCAAAGTGACAGAGTGGCCTCCTGCAATGAGTGAGGGTCTCCCCCCACCCCCGCACCTGTCAAATGGACCTTTGCAGCTGCCACACGCTGATAGCTGCAACACGTCCATTTGAACTGGGAGTGTTTCCCCCAGTATGGGAAACAGTCTTAGTTCATTTCAAAATCCCAGCCCTCCTAAAATATCAAGTCAATCAGGTCTGTAAACGACCTGAAGTACCTGTTTAAGTACTTTAAGTGGCACCCTGCCGGCTTTAATTGCCGGCGGGAGTCCCACATGCGGGGGCTTCGCGCGCATGTCAGCGCATCACTGGGGAACCCGGAAGTGGGCGGGTTGGAGCCGGGCTCCAGACCCGCCCCGGGAATCCCGGATTTTCGCAACCCCCCCTGCCACAAACGCACCCGATCGTGGGTGCGAAAATCGAGCCCTTAGTGTTCTCCTCACAGCTTACTTTCCCACCTAGCTTTGTATCATCAGCAAACTTGGATACATTACACTTGGTCCCTTCATCTAAGTCATTAATATGGATTGTAACTAGCTGAGGCCCAAGCAACGATCCTTGCAGCACCCCACTAGTTACAGCCTGCCAACCTGAGAATGACCCATTTATCCCTACTCTCTGTTTTCTGTCCTTTAACCAATCCTCTATCCATGCTAATATATTACCCCCAATCCCATGAGCCCTTACCTTGTGTAACAACCTTTTATGTGGCACCTTATCGAATGCCTTTTGAAAATCCAACTATACTACATCCACTGGTTCCCCTTTATCTACCCTGCTAGTTACATCCTCAAAAAACTCTAATAAATTTGTCAAACACGATTTCCCTTTCATAAAACCATGTTGACTCTGTCTAATTATATTATGATTTTCTAATTGCTCTGTTATGTATACAGTGCTATACACTTAGTGAAATAGTTTAATAAATTATTGTACTTCTATTTTAAACTTTCCCTTTTAATTCCTGGCCTGTGTCTTACACCATTCTCTCACCAAGAAGATTGGCTGCCCTACTCTCATGCCTCTGAACATGCTGACCATGACAGCAGGCCAGGAGACTTATCCTCTGATGTTCTCCCCTGTGGAGGAGAAGCACATTGCTAACCTCGGCACCACCTCACATTGGATTTATTAATCTACTTTCTGGTGCCGCACCTTAGTCCATTAATAAACTAGGCCACCAACCTAAAACAACATTTTAATGTGCTGCTTGAAGTGTGAATGAAATTTAGAAACACATTTTAAACCTGCATGATAAACATGCATCCTGTGATTCCCACATGATGAGTGTCCATCATGTGGGAGTGGAGGATAGCCATTTGACTTGCATGTAGAGGTTAAGTCAGAAGGGTGAGTCAATCGAGCCACTCACTCATAAGTGCTGGAGACTGAATAATATAAAGTATTGACAGAAATCATGGAGTACATTATCTGCATACCCTTTCATTTGGGCAATTGCATACAGCACAAAGAGATGAAAGAGGAGAGGGGGAAAAAAAGCAAAGCATAAGCTCAGACTATACTTAAGGGCAACCCATACCTTCAAGAGACTTCTTGGAACTCATGGAGTAGAAAAGGATACATCCAGGTGGTTAGGAGAAATATTCTGAACCATGATACTTTTAAGCACTCTCTGTCCTGTAATAATGGTATTAAAGTAAATTGTATTGACTTAAGTTTAAAGAAAGTAACATTTCTGAGAGGAAAACTGGCCCTAATTTTTTCTAAAGCTTCGTCATCAGGTACCGACCAGTATTGGCACCTGAGGCTATTAGGAAAAATGAAAACAAACCAAAAAATAAACTGCACAGGTTGGATTAATTAACACAATGTTTGATGCTCTAAATCTGTCAAATGTAATCATCTCCTACAGAGAGACTGGAGATTTGTCCCAAACTTTTGCCAGAGGCCTGACTAGGAGCAAAGAGCATTTAGCTGGGAGAAATGAACAGGTGCAATGGCCCAGGTACTGGAGCTGTATACAACATGGCATTCAAACACCATATATGGCACCGTCAAACTCAAAGCCATGGTGACATTTCAGTACGTGGTTCCCCCAGAACCTATCCAGTTTGGCTATATTACAACAGAATGTGGAGGATTGGAATGAAGAAAAGTACATAGTTTAAGTAATTATTTTGTGGTTCAAGAAACATTCTTTTATGAGAATTCTATTTTTTGCATTTTCTCCCCTCCCGAAAGTGCTGGCCGATGCTGGAGTAAAGTTTTATGGATGCTGGCCAATCTCCGAACCTCAGCCACTTTTCATGTGCCAACCAGGTGGGGCACATCAGAGCTGAGACCAATTCTATCCTTACCTGACGCATTTTCTAGCAGGAGTCCCGGGGCAACTATTAGAAGCTGGATCCTTGGCTGATTTTTCCCTTTCTTAGTCTGGGTTATGGCCGCCCTTCTACTGCCCCCTGGCGGAGACTAGTCAACAGCACAGAGCGAGGGTCAATTTAAGAACCTGGGACCTTTATGAATGGTGTGGCTCAGTTCCGTAAGGTTCCATTTATTTACTAACTAAGACATCAGGGCGTCAATGCATATTTCTAATATTCTCAATTAAATCTATAATGAATTCTGTAATTCAACCAAAACTATAATCAGTTATTTAAAGCGTTTCCTCACCTACTGCAATCTCTCCACAGTTCACCATATTCCATTTGTTACCAGAAATGAGTAGTAGTGGTGGGGCAACTGTAGGGCAATTAACCTCTAGATACAGGGTATTGTGGATGCTACAAATACACAAAATATTAATGGTTATTCCCACAGTAGGTATCAACATGAGCATAGTTCTAAAACACAAAGTTACTAAAAACATAGGGATAGGTTTTCAACTTGCCACCCGGGCATAAAACCGGCATTTTGGATCAGGCACCAGTTATAGAAACCACCCGAGTTTCATTTACAAATTGAAAATCTACCCCACAGTTTATCCTGTGCAAAAATTACATTCCTTTTGTAACAAGCTGTTATTTAAAAAGCAATCGATGAGGCTAAGATGTTTGTATAACTATGAATAAGATTGATACATTTTAGATGACTTTAAAAAAGTATATTTATGTATTATGCTACATATATTTATATATCTCTTGCTATTCCATTGCTCATCTGCCTGTACTTCATATCTGTATTAATTTTGGAATAAGTGGGAAGAAAATGTTAAACTCCCCATCTAATTTATATTCCACCTATGACATTGGTGACACATTTTCTAAAGAAATTCTTTTTTTGTAGCCCAAGGAAAATCAGGTTACACTGCTGCAGGGTGTTAGTGTGTCACTGTGGTCTTATTCCATGTTATGGTCACTTGGTTATCAGATACCAAAAGCCATCGTTATTGTAGACCAATGACTGAACACAATTTCGAGTGATCACAGTGCTCAAAAAAATGCCATTGTTTAAAAGCAACACTAACAGGCTGGACATGTGATCACTATTGGACA